>NC_022010.1:38356337-38369306 GCF_000317375.1 Microtus ochrogaster
TCTATCTATCACCTATTTACTGAGCTCTGTTTAGACAACTGAAGGGCAATAACACTCTTATTTCTCAGAGCTGTGGCATTGCTGTTCACAGATGATTTATGTCTGTTTTTTTTTTCTTGCTCCAAAATCTACATGGGGTGGCTTAATTAAGTGACATTTTTGTCATGTTGGTTTAAACTTCTTCTTCAACATCTGCTTCCAATTTATATCACATTCAATAAAAAGATTCAAATGTACACTTTGGACCAGTAGAATTTTGCTGGCCAAGTAGATCCCAAATGAAATTCATTTCCATATTGGAAGTAAATAAAGAGGGCAACGGGAGAGAAACCAATACCATCTTTGTTGTAAATTCCCAAGAGCACAAAAGAGGTTCTCTTAATATATAATCTTAATCACTAGACATGTCTGTCCTGTACTTGTGTGTTCTTTCTCGCCCATGCAATTTAGACAAAGGAGCATTCTACTTCTTTCCAATAAGGAAGGAGTGGTTTGTCTCAGGCTAAAATTCTGCTTAAAACTTCTCTGAGAGCTGAATAGCATACACAATAACACAGATGTTAAAAATCATGAGGGAGCAGGCAAGGAAGCTATCATAGGAGAGGATACAATCAGGAAGCCTACCCTTCTACAAGGAGTTGGTATTTCTCAATGCCATGGTCAGCAAAAGGCAGAGTCTTCAGGAGTCTCATTGGGTTGGGAGTGTTGTGGTTTGGATGTTTATATTCTTCCTAGTTCACCCTGAAGTCCTAACTCCCCAGTATGATGTAGTTAGAAATGAAGCCTTTGAGAGGTGATTAGGATTACATCTGCTGATGGGGGTGGGGCCATGATGATGGATTGAGAGCCTTGTGAGAGAAGGAAGGGAGACACGACTCTTGTCTGTCCACATGATTGCCTCAGAAAAATGCATCATGAAGAGAAGATAACCACCTGAAAGACAAGAAAAGAACCACCCCCAGCCTCCAATCATACCATCACTATGGTATCAGATCCTCAGGCTTCAGAATGAGAATGTAAGATTTTGTTGTTTCACTTACCCAGTTTGTGAGATTTTGTTACCCAAGCCAAGAGTAACAAAGTCATAAAAGAAAAGTGGGGATTATTTTTCTATTCAGGAAGAGATCAACTTAAACGTGCCCAGTGTTTCTAGCTAGATGAATGAAGGATTATGACTTATATTATACAAAGACAAATTAAGGGTAGTTGAGCTGTTAATAACGCATGAGAAAAGGTCTTCATATTTCCTGGACATAGTTGCTGTAATTTGTGTGACTTCTGTAAGTGTCACATGATGGAAACCTTGCCTCCCCACCAGACCAGTGCAATGGTGTTGAGAGCTGGGGCCTAAAGAGAGGTGAGCAGGCCAGTAGGGCTCTGCTGGCATCAGCAGACTGATATCAGCACTGAGGCAGCATGCTAGCTACAAAAGTAAGCTGAAATCTCTCTTCCTCTCCTACTTTCAATTCTCAAGCCCACCTGTTGTGGCACATTATTTTGTGTTACATTTGTTTATGCTTTGAAACATTTGTTTTGATGATGAAAGCATGCATTGCGTTCTTTTATGGCGCATCTGTTTAACAATGTGAAGCTGTGCTTTTTTTGCCTGTCTAAAACACCTGATTGGCCTAATAAAAAGCTGAACAGCCAATAGCAAAGCAGGAGAAAGGACAGGTGGGGCTGCCAGGCAGAGAGAATGAAAAGGGAGGAGAGAAGAAGGAGCGAGGACAACAGGGGCCAGCCACCTAGCAACACAGTCGGACACAGAATAAGAAGGAAAGAAAAGATATACAGAAATAGATAAAGGTAAAAGCCCAGAGACAAAAGGCAGAAGGGAGTAAGTTAAGAAAAGCTGGCTAGTAACAAGCCAAGCTAAGGCTGGGCATTCAAGTCTCCGTGTGGTTATTTGGAAGCTGGGTGGCAGACCTCTCAAAGAGTAAAGAGCAAAGAGTAAAAACAAACAAGCAAAAAAAAAAAAAAAAAAAAACTACACCCACCTTCACGGAAGCAGCCAAAGTACTCGTTGGCCTGTCCTTGAACTTCCTAGCCTTCAGAACAATGATCCACAAACTTCTCTCTTCACAGCGCATTTCTCAGTCTGCTATGGTTATGCACGAAACACTAACCGTCCTCTGTATGTGTGTATCTGCCAGCAGAACAAAACAGAAGTCCCCAAAGAAAAGAAAAATCACTCAAGACATAGATTTTACATCTCCATATATCACACTCACTATTTGAATAAAACAAAGATGTGAAAACGAAAAGTGTGCTGAGATATAAAGTCACGAAACTCAGAGTTCAAGGGGACAAGAACATGAAGCCAATGGGTTCTGTAGATGTTGGACTGAAAAGACCTGGAGAGCGCATTGTTACACTGACCCAAACAGCAAAAACTGACAAGATAGAAGGAGACCTGGTTTCTCCTCCTCTTTCCTTACCTCTTTCTCCACACAGACAAGATACCTAAAATATTATAAATCAGTGAAAACAAGCTGTCTATCAGGAAGCAAACAGCATAATGAAGTAGAACTCTATTATCTTAGTTATGAAGGATAATGTGGCATTAATTAATTAGTTCATATATTCACTACACCAATAAGGAACAAAAATATAATCTTGATGCAAGCAGAAAGTAATTTAATAAAATGGATGTTTAAATCTATCTATCTATCTATCAATAAGGAACAAAAATATAATCTTGATGCAAGCAGAAAGTAATTTAATAAAATGGATGTTTAAATCATAATTTTAAAAAGTTTTGCAGTAAACTATGAGCAAAAAGGAACTTAATTAGGCAAAATAATATTTTATAAATACCTCCTTTAAATGACACAGCATTAAAATCTGTTGAGGAGAACACAAGGATGGTGCTATCAATTTTCATATAGCATGATGTCAGAATGCCCATGCAGAGACAGATGAGAGAACAAAAATTTGTGAACCCCGAACTTTAAAATATGTAAAGGAAAACTTAACAGAAATAGCAGGATTACTCTACAAATGTACAATTATGTACTGTTTTAACATGGTAGCTATCGGAACACATAGAAGAATTCCTTAAAAGGTAAAATGAAGACACAAAAAATATTTCACACCATGCCTATTCAACTTGACCAAATCGACATTTATCCAAACCACACTTTCACTGTAAAACACACATTCCTCCCATAACTACATGAAACCTTCTCCAAAAGCATGCCATGTGATATTTCATAAAGCAAGGGTCAGCAAATTTCAGAATATTAAAAAAATATGTAGATTTCATTATCACCAGCAATAGAATTAAACTATAACTCAATAGCAAGAATATTTCCTAATTATTTGGAAATTAATTTTCAGAAATCACGCTTTAAGGACAAAAAATTCTCAGTGGAAATTAGAAAAAAAATCAAACAGAAATACAGCAGGTTAAAATTTGAATAAACAGTGCTTAGAGAGGAGTTTGGGGCTCTTAGTGTTTATATTTAATAAGGGATTGAAAAATCAATGTTCTAACTACTAAGCAAGAAGAAAAAAACCCAGCAAATATTATTCCAAGAAAATAGAAGGAATGAATCGTGAAAGAAGATAGTAGCAATCAATGAATCAGGAAATAGATGCTCAACAGAAAACAATGAAGTTGAAAAAATCAGTGAAATTGGTTAGACTCTCAACATGGCCAGTTAAGACAGAGAAACCCAAATTACTAATATTAGAGATACAAATGGGACAGGACCATAAGTTCTACAGACGTTAAAAGGTTGGTAGGTTATGATGATGATATGAACAACTCATTTCACTGTCTCGACACAGCATGTGTATAGAACTTAATACCTGCTGGGTGGTGGTGGCGCACGCCTTTCATCCCAGCACTCGGGAGGCAGAAGCAGGTGTATCTCTGTGAGTTTGAGGCCAGCCTGGTCTACAAGAGCTAGTTCCAGGACAGGCTCTAAAGCTACAGAGAAACCCTGTCTCAAAAAACCAAGAAAACAAAAACCTTAATACCAAATAATAGATGGCTTACAATATTGTTGGTGTAAACAAGCCCTTCAGAAGCCTGTTCTTCTAAACTAATAGAGGCACAATGGGATTCCCAATAAATCCCAAAGAACTCTGTGTAGTATCATACAGAAAATGCTTTATACCGAAAAATAATTAAGTAAGAAATTAAAACATGAAAAGAATGTTTATTAAAAAGAAAGACAATATTTAACAATTATCAAACCAAGGGATTAATTACAAAATAAAAATATTCATTTCTGAAAATAAACAAAGAAATGACATGTAAAATTTTATTATTCATTTATTTAAAATTAATGCTTATAAGAATCAGAGGAAACAGAATAGAAAGAGGATGAAATTAGAAAATAATTAAACAAAAAGTGATAAAATGTTATCATACATACAAAGAGTTTTTGAGTTGCAATGAAACAAATTTGAAAAAAGAAATATATAATACATGTAAATACATATAAATACCAAGTGAAATCAGAGAAGAAAATATAATGTGGCTGAATTCCTAAAAACAGCATAGAGCCGGGCAGCAGTGGCACACACCTTTAATCCCAGCACTCAGGAGGCAGAGGCAGGTGGAGCTTTACGAGTTCTGGGCCAACCTGGTCTACAGAGTGAGTTCCAGGACAACCAGGAATACAAAGAGAAACCCTGTCTTGAAACAACAACAACAATGAATAACCCCAAAATATAAGATATGTTCACGAACATTTTTGCATTAAATTAAAATGAATAATAAATTAAATGTATGAAGTGGGAAATATAAATATCAATTATAAAACTGACTGAGGTAGACCTTTTAAAATGATCATATTGAAAATTTTAAAAATTAATTGCATCTCCCTAATATATGACAGTTTTGTAGACAGTTTCATAGGTGAACTTCTTCAATCCTAAATGGAAAAGATTCTTCTTTAAGTATGTAAATTAATTCAGAATAAAGAAAGAAAGAAAAAGGAGAGAGCTATGACTAGTTTTAAAGGCTGCACTTACAGTGTGCTATTACTAATGGGCACATCCTAGACATTACAGTATCCCGTAGACTCTGGGTAACGCTACATATATGAGGGAAAGATTGTTTCTAAAAGGGAGTAATAATTCAACATTAGGAATCTATTAGTATAATCCATTTGCCTAGCAATTCCAATAGGGTGTGGGGAAAGGCAGGCAAAAAAAGAATTGAGATTTAAAAGTAACATTTAATTTCTCTTTTTCTCCGAAGCTATCTGAGCAGTTTTGACAGAATTCTACCCCATCTGGATATGGGTAAACAGGCAGCCCTTATATCCTTCTCTGAACATTTTGAGTTCAGAATTTTACAGCCTATTGTCTGTGTGACTGCAGGCGACGCTTCCTGCATCGTCAATAGATAAAGCTATCTCTTGTTGATGAAAGTCTGAACAAATCAGCTGCTTACTCGCAATTCAGTCAATTACAGTAGGGCTTCTGCCTTGGCTTATAAAATAGAAGAGGCATCTGTGTTGCTGGGAATAAGAAAATCAGATCGGCCTCAAAAGGTCAGGAGTGAGTTTCTCTGAGGTTTCTTTGTTCTTGGCTCAGTCCGGGGATTTGTGATGACAACTCTGTTTCCAAGAGAAGAGTCAATTCATGCTTCTCCGGGAAGGCGGCTTAGGCTTTGCGCCTGTGAGGAAGGTCGGATCACAGCACCTGGGTCAGGCTGTGAGGGAAGACATGGCAGGGGGGCTTCATCCCCCTCTGCTTTCTCTTCTAATACGACTGCTTTATTCCACGCAAGGCCACTGACCTCTTGTAAAACCGCCTCTGAGCCCCTATCAGAGATAGTGTCTCCGTCCGCTCTTCCTCCACTTGCATGTAATCTGTCTCCTTAGAGAGATGCATCCCGGAGCAAAAGTGGAATTCAGCAGCTGGGGCTCTCGGGTTTGGAACTCCGGGTGCTGAGCTTTAGTTAGAGGCTCAGATCTCTGTTGCGAAAAGCCATGAGACACTTTTTGAATTTAACCAAAACTATACTAATTTTATAATTATTGATTTCCGTATCCATCCACCCTTTCATCATCAGTCCATCCAACCCCCATCCACCCCTAACCATCACCAAACTGAGCTAAAATGGCACTGTTGGCGTTAGTTCTGATTTCAGCAAAGCCCAGAAGTGTTTGCTTGGTTTTGTATCTCAGACTTTCTAGATTAGACTGCATAGCTTAGTTTTCTAATCTTGACTGGAGCTAGTCTGAGAACGTCGGGTAAAATAATGCAGAAGCAACTTGGCAGAATGGCTGATGCTCGCCGGGCGGTGGTGGCGCACGCCTTTAATCCCAGCACTCGGGAGGCAGAGGCAGGCGGATCTCTGTGAGTTCGAGACCAGCCTGGTCTACAAGAGCTAGTTCCAGGACGGGCTCCAAAAAAACCACAGAGAAACCCTGTCTCGAAAAACCAAAAAAAAAAAAAAAGAATGGCTGATGCTCAATGTGTGTTCACTTGCCTGCAGTTTCTGCCCCAACCTGAAGCTCAATTTAGAGACAAAATATGGACTTAAATGACAGTTTTGATGGCCTTGGGGGGTCGTCTTGGGAGGGGCTGACAGGCTGTAAATTGGCTGGGTGGCAGTTTTTAAAGGACCTGCATTACCCTAGTGTCCCACTTTGGCTTCTGTTGTAGTGATAAAACACTGAGCAAAAACAACTTGAGGAGTAAAGGGCTCATTTGGCTCCTAGATCACAGCTCATCGTTCAGGGAGGCACAGGTAGGAACCCAAGGCAGGAACTGAAGCAGACCCCAGGGAGGAGCGCTACTTACAGACGAGCTTATCCTTGCTTGCTCAGCTACCTCTCTTCTATAGTCCAGGTGCACCTGCTCAGAATGGTGCCATCTACAGTGGAGGAGGCTGTCCTCTATTAGCAAGGAAGAAAATGTCCTACAGATACAGCAATGCCAATTTGATGGAGGCAATCCCTCCGCGGTGATTCCCCTTTCTTAGGTGACTCTAGTGTGTGTTGAGTTGACAGAATCAGCAAACAAAACTCCTTAACCAACAAACCTAGGGCACAGACTCCTGCAAGACAGAAATTTCTCAGGGCTCCAGGGAAGAGGTTGATAAGCCATTTCGTAAAGAGCAAGATACCGTATATGATTGTTGCCAGCTTAACTGGATCAAGTGATGGCTGGGTCTAGTGGAGTTTAATGCTGTGTGTGTCACAGAGGTATTTCAGGGACAATTGGCACATGGAATATAATGGGGGTGCAGAAAATACCTGCTCTGAATTTGGGTACTACCATCCAGTAGCTTCAAGTCCTTAAGAGAGAAGCCAGGAAGGGCAAGCTTCACCCTTCAGCAAATGGGTCTATCATTGCTAACACTGCTTATGGGCGCTAGACTCCAGCTTCATTGGCCTTTTGATGTGAAGTTAACACCCTTAGCTCCCCAAGGAGAGTCTTTTGGAGGCATTTTCTCAGTTAAGAGCTCCTCTTTGTTTCACAACCAAGCACTGGGCAAAGCTGTGGAAATCCTATTGAAGAGAGGGAGGAAGGATTGTACCAACCAGGGAGGTCAAGGTCATAGCAAGGGAATCATCTAACCTGGGCTCACAGGAGCTCATAGACTCCGGACCAACAGCCTGCTTGGGACTGACCTAGGCCCTATTCATATGTGTGACAGTTGTGTAGCTTGGTCTACTTGTGGGATTCCTAGTAGTGGGATTAGAGCCTGTCCCTAACTCTTGAGCTGGCTTCTGATTCCCATGTTGGGTCACCTCACACAGCCATAATACAAAGGGCAGAGCTTAGTCCTACCTCACTTAATACTATATCTATCTATCTATCTATCTATCTATCTATCTATCTATCTATCTATCTATCTATCTATAAAATTTTTTTTCATAGTATTGTACCAGCATAAGAATTATCTTAGTAGCTGAACAGATAGGACCTGAATTTAGACCCCAGTACTCATGCCAAGTGGCTCACAACTCTTTGCTACTCCAGCTCCAGGTGATCTGATGCCTCTAGGCTTTGTGGGTGCCTCCACTCACTGCACATCCCAACACACACATGCATGACTACAAGTAATAAAAATAAATCTTTTAAGAAGTCATTAGAAATGTACGTTGATTATATAATCTTTTAGATATGACCTTAGTAGTGGAAAGTTTTGTTAAATCAACAGTTTGCAGGTCAGTGCAGTCCAGCAGTACTTCAATCAAGTCTTAGTAGAAGTATCACCTTTATACTCCCATTTCACACATATAAAATACTCTTGAATGTAAACAGCTTCTAGTGATCTGAAAGCTTTGCTGCTCCAGATGTTTTCCCAGTGCTCTGATGGGAGCTTCCTGAGAGCCATGACAGCGTACTGGCACATTATTTCTCTAGCTTTTCTCTTGAGACACAGCTATGCAAAGCTCCCTTTTCCTCCGTTGCTGGGATAGACGGCTGACTCCAGCAAGTCTACAAAGGCAGTGGAGTAGATTATATTTCGAAAGATGTCATTACGTGCCACACAGAATGATGCCGCCATCTGTCAATCGAGAAGGAGATGTCTGAAACCGTGACCTGAGTGCTGGGAGATGTCAGAACACAGCTATGGAGGCAGGGCTTAGGGTGGGGACATGCAAGGCTACTTTGTATCGATTTTGAAGGAAGCCATGAGCTGTTTTGGTGAGCAAATATTTTCAATAAATTCATTGAGATATAATTATTAACATACCATGAATTCAACAAATCTTAAGGTCTACATTTCAGTGAACTCTAATGTTTTTAGAGTGTGAGGCCATCTTTGAAATCTAATATTAAGCTATTGCCAATACCCTATAAAAGAAACCTTGTGGCCACTTACAGTTAGTCACCTGCTACTCCTACCATCAGCTGTAGGCAACTTTCCCATTCTGTGTACCTGTTTTTTGTTGACAGTTCACAGAAAGGAAGTCATATTCAATATGTAGCTGCTCCTGGCTTCTCTCAGTTAGCAGAACATCTTTGAGGTTCATCCACACTGTTGTACTTTCTATCTTTGAGTTGCTAGAAAACATCCATGGGCATTCTACATTTTGTTGATCAGTGTTAGTTTATGGACATTTGGGTTGTTTCACCTTTTGGCTAAGAAGAATCATATTATTATAAATAGATGATGTATAATCCAGGGTGTAGACAAGTCATTCTTAGTACTTAGAGTTAAGCATTATGGCTAAGTTGTTTCTGTCATCATATACATTTAAGGGAATCAATCTTTATTCACGTAAACATTATTCACACTCTCATCTGTTGGCGAAGGTGAAAGGAGTGTATTTCCAGAAATCAAAGAGGCTGTAGGGAAAGTCTCAGGAGTGTATTTCCCAAACAAGGCAACAAGGGCCGTCACGGGAGTTCACCAGTCATGGGAGTTCACCAGCATATCCCTTGCCAAGTAGAAGGAAGGGGTTAAGAAGAGTTCCATTTGGTTGCAAAACAAAGTTGGCTGCCCTCATTTCTGGAAGAAAGCACAGCTTCTCAGGGGCCTGTAGGAGGCTGTCCCTGTCCTGGAGTGCTTACTTCTTCCATTAAAGCCAGCTCTGAGAACTGTGTTTTTCCCTTTTTCTGTGTGCAAAGAAGTTGACATTCTGTTGTTTTCTGTTTGCAGACATTACCTGGACAGCAGCAGAGTAGACTGTTGTCTCACTAGCTCTCCTCCATCTTGACTGAAGGATTTTACTAGTAACTTCACTAGTCAGGTTGGCTACTTTTCTGTCAACTTGACTCAAACTAGAGTCTTCTGAAAAGAGGAACCATCAACTGAGAAAATGTCTCTGTAAGATCAAGCCATATGGCACTTTCTTAATTAGTGATTCATGGGGGAGAGCTTAGCCCATATTGGTTGGTACCACCCTGGGATGGTAGTTGTGGGTGGTTCATGAAAGCAGGCTCAGCAAGCCATGAGGAGCAAGTCAGTAAGTAGTACCCTGCCATGGTCTCTGCATTAGCTCCTGACTCCAGGTTCCTGCTCAGTATGAGTTCCTACCCTGACATCCTAGTGATAGACTGAAAATGCGGGCATGGAAACCAAATAAATCCTTTCCTCCTCAACTTGCTTTTGGTCACAGTGTTTCATCCTAGCAATAGTAATGCTAACTAAGACACCAGTGGACATAATGAAAAATAAAAGCTACAAGAGCAGTGACCATGTTTCCTCAGAGCTGATAACCCAGCATTGTAGTGATTTCCTGACCAGCGATGTTATCAGGCAATCCCTATCCAGTCTTGTTCTGAAATGCCTGCAGCTCAGTCCGCCTCTTTCTTCAATGATTTCCACCCTACAGTCTCTTGAATTCTACCCTTCCAAAAAGTTCCCAAGTGTGGTCAGTGCTGTTGGTGAGTAGAGCACAGTTTGAAATCAAAAAGGGCACTACACAAGTAAAACACCAACTGGGGGTGTATAGCTCAATGGTAGAGCACCCAACTAGCATGCACAAAGCCCAAGTTCAATCCCCAGTAATGAAAAAGAAAAAAAGAAGGAAAGAAAATAGAATTGAGTCTTATACATTTATAGCCCTGGGCCTGCTACTAGCTGGAGATAGAACCACAGGAACTTATCTGAACTCTCCAGGCCCCAAATGTCATTTGCAGGAGGAGCAGCTTGGACAGATGTCCTATAAGGCTTTTCCTTCTATGATATTTTATGCTATGATGTCTGCCTAGGATGAGTTTGATTTTCTTTTACACATTTTCAGTAAAATATATGGATAACAATAATTCTATGTGGTATAACTAGAAGGATTCCTGAGGCTTTAGAGTCCACAGGGGTATAAGTCCTAAACAGACTAACCTTTTACCTACAGGTTCATACCAATGGCTTCACATGATTTTTGCAATGTTAGCAATCAGGTTTTATGAGCTGGTATGAGCCATCTGTAACACATGATGCCCAGGCCTTCAATCATACAACTTAGATCAGTATTAAAGAGAAGTTACTCTCATCATTCTGCCTTCTGTTACTGATTCATTACTGATCATTCTGTCAGTTCTTAATTCAAAACTCTAAAATATTGTCATTCTCATTTCACAGATAGGAAGCCATGGCCAAAAGCGGTACAATTGGTAGAGGCATTCTTCAAATCTTACTACACTCGAGGTCAACACTGAGTCCCAGAGTGCTTAGAAAACACTTTTTTCTTTTCTTTCTTTTCTTTTCTTTCTTTGCTTCTTTTTCTCCCTTTCTTTCTTTCTTTCTTTCTTTCTTTCTTTCTTTCTTTCTTTCCCTTTTTTCAGTATTTCTTCCCTAAATAAACCTAAACAACCTTGGACTTGGTCTGGATCCATACAGTCACGTGCCATAGCTTGACATCTGACTTTGAGAAATAGTCTAACCTCATACTCTTGTTTTTGTTCCATTTAGCCTCAAGATTTCCGCTTCTAATCTGGATGGGAATCGAAAAGGTAATGAACTGTAATTTTCCTTCCAAGAGGCTTTGTTTCTGGTTTGTGTTATATCTCAGCCCCTTCCTACAGCTTATAAAAAGTGAGACTCTAGCCATCTCGGCTTTCTTTTCCTCCATGAGCCAAGGTTGAGACTTTCTGAAGGTCGCAGGATGGATTAATCCATCCGTTTTCCCTACTCTCTCTTGCTGTCTCAGAGGGAATGTGGTTTATGGTGAATTTTATCTCCACGCTCCCCAGAGACTGAGATGAGAGAGGCCAGAGTGAACTGAAATGATCTCTTTTGTGGCTGCTTCATTGACAATGACCGGACCTCCATTTGTCTTCTTTGAAAGAGCCAATCAGTAGGCTGAGGACCTTGGGCTCCTTCACGGTCTTCCTGGCTGATCAGTGATTCACGGAGTCCATTAAAATGCCTGGATGACCAAGAGCTCAATTTCCCAAGACATAGCCTGCTTGGCAGGGGAGAGGCTATTTCTCCTCTTTAGCAAGCAGGGAAGAGTCAGCATTTGGGGCTATAGGGGGAGTATATTTCGGTACACTCTATTAAACTTCTTGGCACTGCCTGGTGGCATTGGGCCAGCAGCTGTCCAGCCAGCATTAGGCATTATGGGTGTCAGGTCTGATGAGTGACTTGCTGACTGTGCAGGTGGGCTTCCTAGTCTTCGAGAAGAACCCAATAAGAGCTGTTTGTTGCAGATAGGAAATCTGGGTAATTATTCCATTTCTGGTTTTTTTTTTTTTGGTGCAGTCCATTTCTGTTTCTTAACACACAAGACTACTGTGAGATGATTTCTATAGTACACAAGTTATAAATTTATGTATCAATGGAAAGGTTAGGATTTTCAAGTTTCTGAACAACGAGACTGAAGATGGTTACATAGGCTTGGTAATGGCTTTATCTCCCCATGAACTCATGGGTGACAGTATGTTTTGTAGCCTGTAGAGTTCTCATGGAAGAGCCTAGTCTTATTGCCAATGTCCATTTTTTCCTGGATTCCCTAGCTTCTGATTCTAAAGAAATTGTTCTTTTTAATGTCTTTCCCAGTTGCCCAGGGCCTGACCCCATTCAATCTTGGATGTAGATTTGATTTTCTGCCTTCTGTATTTCCAGTCCTGCAGTCTCAAGGTTCTGCTTCAGCCTCTTCTCCATTCCTCTTCACTGCCTTAATATTGACAATTCCACCACCATCCATACCTCACAAGTTGGCCCTAGGAGTGCTGTGGTCCATATTCTCTCTACTGGCTTCATGTAAGCATGGGTACCAGAACTCTGGGTTCAGACCCATCTCTTGCTGATTTTCTCAAGACCAGCTCCAACTACATACTAAACAGTCACCACAATCATAACAAAATCAGAAGAAGAAGCACATGGCCACTGAGGTCTTGACGTGAAGCAGATATGTGTGCTCATTCCTGTTTATTGTTGTTGTCATTGCATAAATGAGAGAAGCTAAACTTCCCTGGGAGAAAGAAAAAGCCAGAATCAGAACGTGAGACAAAGTCGTTCGGTGTTCAGAGCTTCCTGCATTTCCATCTTGTTAAAATATTCCTCTTGGAAGAGGACATTTTGTATGTCACAGGTTACTAACC
>NC_022010.1:38369464-38373438 GCF_000317375.1 Microtus ochrogaster
TTGCTGAGCACACAGAGGCAGAAATCTGTGCAGTTAATGAAGATGGACTGAGATTTATTTTACTTGTTCTCATCATATTTCTGACTATCCCAAACACAAGACTGGCTTTAACAGCTATTATTTAACTCCTGTGGAGAGAGGTTGTGGGATATTTGTGCACCGTGTGAAGATAAATTGCTGTGATTGGTTTAATAAAGAGCTAACTGTCCAATAGCTAGGCAGGAGGTGTAAGTGGGATTTCTGGGTAGAGAGCAAGGAAATAGGAGATGAATCTAGAAATGAGAGAGAGGTCAGGAGACACAGAAGAAGCAGGATGGATGGTTCATGATAAAATTCAGGTTAATAGAAATGGGTTAACTTAAGTTACAAGAACTAGTTAAGAACAAGCCTAAGCTAAGGTTGAGCTTCCATAATTAATAATAAGTCTCTGTGTCATTATTTGGGAGCTGGATGGTGGGACCAAAAAAAAGACTCATTACAGAGAGGTACTATGATAGAAATTGTATGTGTGTGTGTGTGTTTGGTATATATGTGGAAGTCAGCAGTTCTTCTCAGTGACTCTCTGTCTTATTTTTGACACAGGGCCTCTCACTGATCCAGAAACTCTCTGACTCGATTAGGCTGGCCAACCAGCTAGCAAGATCCAGGGATTGAACTGTCTATATCTCTGAGAGCACTCTACTTTGCTTAGGTTTTGTGGGTGCTGGGATCCATATATATTTTTTTTTTTTTTGGTTTTTCGAGACAGGGTTTCTCTGTGGCTTTGGAGCCTGTCCTGGAACTAGCTCTGTAGACCAGGCTGGTCTCTTGTGCTTGTATGACAATCACTTTATGGTTGGAACTCAGTCTGAGAATGGAGTCTGGTGAGAATTCTAAGTCCTGGTGAGAAAATGCCAAGAAAACAGACTAAGAGCCTTGTGAGTTCAGTTTCTTCAAAGTACACAGGATTGATTTGGAATGTGTTTTTCTGTCCCATCCAAGTGTAGTGGGTTAGAGTACTTTACTCCAGATTATTCATTACATCTGGCTATTGTTATTTGTTTATATAGTTCTATGAAAAAATGTTTCTTTTTTATTGCCACATGTGACTTATCTTTGTGACTGAACCTGACTGAAGTGATTCTTCTTAATGCTCAGAGTATAAATTGTGCTCTACATAAAGTTGGCTATTGCATGAGACTTTAGCCAGTCTCGTTTTTAGGCCCTGCTGTCCCAACTCCAGGCTACGAAATAGAGTAGCAATGCATTACTACTGACCTATCTCCCTACCCTGTGAAACATTCATATATAAACTATATTGCTTAAAAAGTTACAATGAAGATGAATGTACACAATGATATTAGAAAACTGGTGTCATTCAGTAATGGATGTTATTTCAGGGATGGTTAGGAAGTAGGCATAGAAAGATCTGAATTGAAAAAACCTACAGGCATATTTTAATAATTTTAATAAAAACCACCAAGTAGTTTGGTCAGAGAGCTAGAAGCTGTGACCTCAGGATGACATACTGTACACTCTCCAACAGTTCCAGTAGATCTTAACCTCTTGTCCTTGTTTTAGATAGCTGCATCTCAGAAATGTGCTATTGATAGCCGAGGCCTTTAAGGTCAATGATAATGAAATCGACATCAGTATGTTTTATGGCACTTTTCACAAAGGCATTTTGTGTTTTCTTGGAAGGATGATGATTATTTGGACTATGTGGGGATACCTTGAACTCCCTTGACAGCAGGGTTTTCAGAGGTGAACCTTTTAGTGGGAAAGTTGGCTCATAAAACTGTGAGTTTCTTTCTGACATCAATTTGACATTATGTCATAACCTTTCTTCCTAATTTTTCAGGGTAACACTGTCTGGGTTAGGAAATCTGTTTAGTGAATAATAGAATGTGTACCTATTTGAATACTGTGTGGTATCTAATAACATAATTTTTTTGCTGTTACTGTCCTTACTATCCAAAGAGATTTCCCCAGAAGATTAACAATAACATTCAAGGACCCTTTTCTACAGTCTTTATATATCGCTTATATTTTTTTAAAAACACAATGCATTTTTTTTTTTACCTCTGGGGACTAAATACAAACCTGGTTTTCTATACCCCTCACTCTATGATATACTTAGTTAAATAAAGCCCAGAAGAAAATGGTTTTTAGATATTTTGAACAAACAGGCATTTTTTTAGAAAATACTAACCTTTCTGTTATCTCCACTACATGTTCATAGTCATTCCAGATGTGCTAACAATGCTACTAAAAGCAGTGGCAGATGTAAGTCCATCAGAAAGACTATGGTGAACAATCCCTTTGTTGCGTTATATATTTTGGAGCTGTTAGCAGCCACGTCATCTTAGACACATTTATCTGCCTGAAAAGCTTCCTGGAAATAACTTGCATTGACTCGCTAATAACAGACACTTCATATCAGCCATTTCAGTCTACGGACGGAAGTGACAGTACAGTATCCAAAGTAATAAGAGCATATAGAAGGGAATATGGCAGAAATTTCAAATCATTATATGCCTCCCACATGAACACTCATAGCCCTCCATAGCAGAGTCCAATCTAATTTCCTTCTAGCAGCTCCCATGGAAATCACAACCCACATCCAAGCAAAAGTTTTTCTACAAATGCAGTCTATGCCTCTAGCTCTCAGCCTCTGTCATTTCTGTCCCTTTAAACTGTAGTTTCATCTGTGTCCATGGTGCACCAGTAAATGGACCTATTTCTAGGTCTACTCCCAAGTGCATCCCTTCTCCAGCCACAGCTGTTGAAGACAATTGTTTTCTTTCTTGGGTTTCCATGCTCATTTCTGGTCCTTGTTTACAACTTACTAATTTCTTGGGACAGGAAATAACATAATTCACTCACCTTAGAAAATTTCTGTTTCTATTACTAGCTAATGAGTAGATCAATGACAAGGACGTCTTGAGCATTTCTTTGTCCTGTCTAAACCCTGCCACAGACCTTAGATAAATCACTGTTAGTCTTCGTTGTAATCAAATTCATTTTAAGAATTCAGGCATCAGTCCCTGAAATTCCTCTTTGATCCTCTGGAGTCCTTCCTTTAGCTTTCTGTTTATAGACAGGGAATGATTTTACCGAGGTTTTTGTCTACTATGGAGTTCTGCCACAGCTCTCCACTTCTCCCTTGTCCTTCACTCCACTTTGATAATGCTATCCACTGAGTAGATGGTGCCTTCTGGGAGTTTCCCACTCAGAGCAACCTCAGGCAATATCTTGAGGCATTTTTGATGCCCACAGTGAGGCAGTTGCATGGGTAGAGCCCAGAGATTTGGGTAAGCAATTTAAAATGAGCAAGCGGTTTGTCTGTACGTTAGTGATTCCGACATGCCACTATCCCTGCTCTGCGGGAGCCGTCAGTCATCCCCTGCATACCACTCATCAGAATAGGACTCTGCCTGTTCCTCACCTTGTGATGCCTGCACCAATTAGCACGTTCTCAAACAATAAAGTCATCCCTGGATGCAGATCCCTGACCTTGAACCTCCAGACCCATGAACAAAAATAATAGTACCTTTATGCGACTGTTGGTGATGCTTGCTGTCTACATCCGGTAGATCCTGAAATCTCCTTTCCTAATTCCTGGAAGTTAAAGCTTTTTTAAAAAAATATTATTGCTTTCTAATTCCAACCTAATTTGTGTATTTTTAAATTTAGAATACCAGGTATTTCCTACCATTTTCTCATTTTCCACCAACGTGTGTGTGTGTGTGTGTGTGTGTGTGTGTGTGTGTGTGTGTGGTTTTAGCAGATTTCCCTTTCCCTCATCTCCCTCACACCAGCCCCTCCCTTGCCTTCAGTACCCACTTCTAAACCTCCCATTCTCTTTTCATCTTTCATGTCCCATGCTAATTTTCACCTACCCCATCCTTTGTCCATTCTTATTGACTATTTTTACTCTTTCTTGGTCATTTTCTAGGTTTCTTAGACGTTGCCCACATTTACACACACACACA
>NC_022010.1:38373538-38375126 GCF_000317375.1 Microtus ochrogaster
CACACACACACACTATTCTTCTCTGTATTCATTAAATGTGAAATTTACAGCCCCAACCATGCGCACCTTAGATAAGCAGGTTGCACTCTTTACCAAGAGAGAACTTACTCCAGCAGGATAAGCGGACAGGTCCTTGATGCTTGTTTATGACTCAATGGACTTTCCAAAGCAATCCCTCGATGTCATATTTGGGAGACTGTCTTGACCTGTTGCTACTGGCATAGAACTGGCAAATTATGTAAAAAGAGGTTTGTTTTATTCATGGATCTAGAGGTTCAAGGTCAGGGACCTGCATTCGGGGATGACTTTACTATTTGAGACTTGCTAATTGGTGCAGGCATCACAGGGTGAGGAACAGACAGAGTCCATACGTGTCTGATCTTCTGCTCTTTCTCTCTCATTACAAAGCCACCAACATCAGGCTGGACTTTGACAGTCCTCTCCGATCTTAATTGCCTCCCAAAGGCCCCACACAGAAATACCATGATCAGATTGAGTTTCCTATCTTAATTCTTCACAGTGGGTATTGAACTTCAACATGAATTTCAGATAGGACAAAGAATATTCAAGCACAGCAGAGACTGTAGCTAGTCTTGTTATGTGTAGTTCCGGTGATACGGTAGAAAATACCGTAGCAGGACATACAGAGAGCCTTGTGTGTCAGGAGGTAGGCTTCGGCACTGGACTGTTCTTTCCCCAGGAAGGAAAATGCCTTCAATACTAAGGCAATACTCTCGACAGAAAGGCCAAGAGCACCTTTCACCCACCACTGACCACTGAATTCCCACAAAACTAAGGAAGTAAGAGGAAATCATATCCACAGGAGTTCATATCTGAGCTTTAGCCATTGCTCTGCTTGTCAGTTCATCTCAAACTGACCAAGACTGAGCCATTATTTTTTTTAAGATTTTAAAGCAAAAGACTTATGTGAATGTTCTAGTCTAAGTCAGTTCCTTTTCATGGTCAGCTTGGAGTCAGCGTGTGCTCTCCGTAACAACAACAAAGCTCAGAATGCGAGCGCTTTCATTCCGTGACTCCCAACACTTTATTTCTATGAATGAACTTACTAAGTCTTGCGCAATTAGCAGTTGACACTTCAAAGAGTCCTGGGACACCTTGTCAATACTGCCTGCTTAATTCCAGAAACAGGTAATTTCTTACATTACTAAATCACCCTCGAGAGGATGAAGGGCCAGTTTTTGTTTGTGTAGACGTAGTTGGAGCAGAATTTGGACAACTGGAACTTTTCAGGGTGAAATATCCACTTCAGGTTTCCCAACGACCCTCATCATTGGACTATGTCCACCTGCGCCCCATTAATAACAGCAGAAAAGAACAACCAAACATTGGGGTATTTTCTTTGATTGCATTCTAACCTGCTTGATAGATGTGAGACAGACTCATATATAAAGAAATTCTGAGTCCCAGAGCAAATCCTACTTCTAGCACTGAAACTTGATTTTCCAGTCAACTAGATATTTATCCTGTGATCTTATTTCTAAACCCTTTTCTCCTGAGGCTATTCCATAAATCAGCCTTTTGTTTCTATATCATATTATTCCTCTGCCATGGCTATGGAAACAATCCA
>NC_022010.1:38375228-38390066 GCF_000317375.1 Microtus ochrogaster
ATTTATTATTATTATTATTAATTATTATTATATGTTAACAAACAAAGTGATGGGTTCAATGAAGGGATTTTTACATGTATGCATCATTATATGGGAATTTCACACAATGCACCCCAATCACATTCATTTCCCATTCCTCCCAGGTTCAGCTTCCCACCCTGATGCTCTCTCTCCCAAAGGAAAAAATACACCAAGTCCAATTCCTATTGCCCGTGTATTCATAGGAGCATGGTCAAACTCCCAGAGGCAAGCCCTTTAAAGATAACTGAGTCTTCAACCCCTTCCAGGAGTCGTCAACAGTGAAGACCTACAATTCAGCATCCCTGCTGCAGTTTTAAGGACCGTCTTCAAAGGCTTCCTGTCTAGACTCTTTCTTTTATACAGGAGGGAGAGGGTGTTATTTTCAACTGTGGCTCTGCAGTCATTGGTCCCACTACAAAAGAAGCTTCCTAACCTTCACAGCAGCAAGAATCATGGACTTTTGACCTTCACAGTCAGCAATAACATGAATCGTGGACTTCCACATGCGTTCTGGTGGGAGCATGGGGCACAGACACCAGCATGGCCTCAGGCATCAGCACAGGCCATGCACATCAACATGGACCATGGTGGCAGCATGGATTACAGACCTCAACATAACCTCCTGCGGCAGCATAGATTGCAGACATCAGCATGGCCTCAGAAGGAAGCACTAGGCATACCCACTAACACGCTGCCCAGTGGAGCACGATCATGGAGATCTTTGATGAGGCCCAGTCTAGAAAATGAACCACTCTCCATCTTGGACATCCTGCTGTTGCTCAGAGCCAGGACGATTGTGCAGCTGGGCAGCAAGTTGAGGGCAGAGCCTACTCTGAGTTCCAAGCTGCTGCACACCTCCCTGCTGGCCCTACTCGGTAATGGCATGCGAATACTTATTGCAATGAGTTATTGGTCTGGTTCAAGATTTTTGATTTCTGAAGCACCATAAATACCGGACTATTGAAACACTCACATGGGATATTCTGCTCTTGCCCAGTGTCATGGTGACCTTGTGGCTGACCAGAGTGTCTGGGGACAGGGACCCAGAGAGTTCCTGGTATATGCACATTTCTCTGCCCTGGATGCTGACGACTCACCAAGTGGCCAGTACCATCAAGACTGTGGTCTGTGGGCCCCGCACTCATCTTCTCTCAGCAGGGTAAGCAGTGAACTGAACTGCAACAGCTGGGTCTCCTGTCACTCTCCACCCCACCCCTCCACGCTCAAGGCTCTGCTCTTCCCTCTTTCCTTCCAACTTTATGTGACTGCTTTTAAAAACCATCTTCCCACAAGACCTGCTGTTTTTTGGGGGGGATAAAAAGGTTTTATGGAGATAATAGGGCCTCTGCAGACTCCCCCTTAGCTGCCACGTCTCCCCTTGGGACCTCCATGGGTCTCTCAGGCTCCTTGGAGCTGCCACCTTGGATTAAATTTATACTTTGCTCTTCTTCATCCCCTTACCCACTGTGATTCCCACCCCTTGCTCTCATCTTGCGGATCTCCTTCCTTTGCCCAGATCATCTCCAATTCCTGTTTTATTGTTACATGAATTCCATCCCTCCTTTTATTCCCCCTTTAGTTATCTTTATCTTCCCTCTCATTGTCCAAGTTTGACTTTCATAATCTCCCTGCGTATACACTTTCATTCAGTGGTTCCTAATATTTTATTTCTATGAATGAATTTACTAAGTCTTGTGCAACTACAAGTCAGCACCTCAGAGTGATAGGACAGCTTGTCAATACTCTCTGCTTCATTCCAGAAACAAGGCACTTCTTACATTATTAAACCACACTTGATAGGATAAAGGACAAGTAGCTGGATTCTAGAAGGGAAGAGCCGTTTAAACACACACATTTAAATCTAGATTCTATAGATGGTAGAAAGCAGAAAAATATTTGCCTGAGGCTGGCTTATTTCACGTAACATAGTGAAATAGGCTCCATTCATTTTTTTAAAAAAATAAAATTTGTTTCTTTTACATCCCAATTACAGTTTTCCCTCTTTCCTCTCCACCCATTCCTTTTCCATCTCCCTTCTATGCTCCCCTCCACTCCTTTGCTTCTGTTCAGAAAGGGGAAAGTCTCCCTTGGATATCAACAAAGCAAAGCATATCAAGGTGCAGTGAGACTAAACATCTCCTCTTGTATTAATGCTGGGCAAGGCAACCCAGTAAGAGGAAGAGGTTCCCAAAGCCAGTCAAATCATTAGAAACAACCCCTGCTCCCACTCTCAGGAGTTCTACACGTAGACCAAGTCACACAACTGTCAGTTATATGTAGAGGGCCTAGATGGGTCTCATACAGGCTCCCTGCTTGTCTGTTCAGATTCTGTGAACTCCTACGTGCCCAGGCTAGCTGTTTCTGTGGGGTTTCTTGGGATATCCTTGACCCCTCTGGCATTTACAATCCTTTCTTCCTCTCTTCAGCAGGATTTCCTGAGCTCAGCCTAATGTTTAGCTGGGGGCCTCTACATCTGTTTTCATCAGTTACTGGATGAAGGCTCTCTGATGACAATTGGGGCGGTCTCAGTCTACCAAGTATAGCAGAATATTATTAGACATCATTACACTGACATATTCCCACCTCCACTTGTATCTGGTTCTATCCTAGGTCTCTGAGCCATCCAGTCTTAGGGTCCTAGCACTGCACTGAGAGTGGTGCCAGGGGTGGGCTTACTCTCATGGCATGGGTCTTAGGCTGGACCAGTTATTTGTTTATTTGTGACCACTCCTGCAATCACTGTGCCATCTTTAGCCCAGCACATCCCAAAGGCAGGACCCATCCATCTCTTGGATTTTGTGAATGTCGTGGCAATTTATGAATGGTACGAGCATCACTGTGATATTCTGATCTAGCGTATACTGGCTCTATGACCAGGGATGCTGAAGCTGGCTCCTGTACTAGTTCTAGTCTTAGACTGTAGAAAGCCCCACACTGGTTTCCATGGTGGCCACATCAGCTGCATTCCCACCAGCAATGTTTAATTATTCCACTTTCTTCACAACCTTAACATTCTGAGTGAGATGGAAGCCCAAGGCAGATTCAATTTGCATTTCTGTGATGGTCAAGGATTTGAAGCACTTTTCCAAATATTTGTTGAATAATTTATTTATTCTTTTGGGAATTATCTCTTCAGTCATTAGCCCGTTTGTTGATTGGATGATTTGTTCTGTTGGTGTTTAATTTTTGCTGTTATTTATGGATTGTAGATATTAATTTCATATCTGATGTCAAGTGGGCAAAGACGTTTCCCCCATTTTGTAGGTTATCTATTCACACTGCTTATTTTTTGCTACACAGAAGCATATTCCACATATAAACACACACATATGATTTTACATATATATATATTACTATTTGATAGTTTTCATAATTTTCCCTGTGTTTTGTATCTCTCTCTCAGAAAGTCCTTGTTCACACCTACATCTTAAAGAGTTTTACCCATGCTTTCTTTTAGTGTTTTCTAAGTGTCAAGGTTTACATTAAGATCTTGTATCTACACCGATAGCTGTTTGTACAGAGTGTGAGAGGGATCTTGTTTTACTCTTCTGCGTGTGACTATCATGTAGAAGTTTTCCTGTCACTACATTTAGAGGAGGGTGTCATTCTTCAAACAATGTATGTATTTGAAAGCTTTCTCAAAAGTCTAGTGACTGTACCCTTGTGGGTTTGTTTCTGGGCCCTCTACTATTCATTTGATCTGTGTGTCTGTACTATAGTTTGCAATCAGGTATTATGTATTTCTAGCATTTCCCTTTTTGCATAGGATTGCTTTGACTATTTGGTATCTTTTGAGCTTCTCTATGCATTCTAGGATTGCCTTTTCCATTTCTGTAAAAAATGACATTGGAATTTTGATGGAGATTGCATTGAATGTGTAACTATTTACTAACTTTATTTTTAAATTCTCTTCTTTTAAAAAATTCTTTCATAGTTTTATTCAAATTTTTTTCATTTTACATACCAACCACAGTTCCTACTCCCTCCCTTCCCCTGGCGCCCCCACCACCTTCTGCTCCCAATACCCCCCCATCGACTCCTCAGAAAAGGTAAGGCCTCCCATGAAAAGTTAATAAAGTCTGGCATATCAAGTTGAGGCAGAACCAAGCCCCATTCCTCCCCAGCTCTCGGTATCATGACTGAGCAAGGCATTCTTCCATAGGGAATGAGTTCCAAAAACCCAGTTCATGCACTGGGGATAAATCCTGGTCCTACTGCCAGTGACCCCACAGACTGTTCAAAGCACAGAACTATCATCTACATGCAGAGGGCCTAGTTTGGTCCTATGAAATTCCCCCACCGTCAGTCCAGAATCAACAAGGTTCCACTAGTTTAAGTCAGCTGTTTCTGTGGGTTTCCCCATTATGATCTTGACCACTTTGCTCATATAATTCCTCCTCTCTCTCTCTCTTTGGCTGGACTTGACCCAGTGCTTAGCTATGAATCTCTGAATCTGCTTCTATCAGTTACTGGATGAAGGTTCTATGATGACAATTAGGGTAGTCTATAGGGTACCCGAAAAACATTTAAGGAATTGCTCTACATCCTTAGCCACCAGGGAAATGCGAATCATCAACTCACACCTATATCATCTTGTACCTGTCAGAATGGCGAAGATCAAGAATGCTGATGACAGCTTATGCTGGAGAAGATATGGAGTAAGGGAAACACTCCTCTACTGTTGGTAGGAGTTCAACTTATACAGCCACTTTGGATTGGAAATCAATCTACCTCAAGACCTAACAATACCATTGTTGGGCATATACCCAAAGGATCCTCAATCATGTCACAAGGACATTTGCTCAGCAATGTTTATAACAGCATTACTTTTATTCAGATCTACACCCCCTAGGATTTCTGGGACAAATGGTATGTGAGTTTTCAGCTTTAACCAATTATTGCCAATGTTTTTCTTTGATACTTGTACAACTTTACTTTTAATTTATACTTAGACAAGTAATATTTAATGACATCTAGCTCAATAAATCATCTTTAAACCTTGAAATAAGTTTCACTATTTTTAATTTTAAACATTCATGCTAATGTAGAGTAACATCTCAATGTATTTTTCCTCATACTTAAACATAGGTGCATAGAGAAAGAGTGGAAGATAGTCATGACAGGTCCTATAGGTTTCTCATTTTGTTTTTCTCTTGATTCATAATCCTGATATGTTTTCAGAGCCAAAAATGATTACTATTGGTACACTGGACTTTTTTCTCGACTTAGGAGATGTTTGTGTTCTATGGTCAGTCTAGCACAGCACACTTCATCATGTGTTTACTTAGCCTTATTTGAAACAATTTCTTAGTCTTTGGTTTCAAGCATGCTGGCAGCTTGAGTATTGCTGAGGTATTTTATAAAATATCCTTTAATCTGGGTTTGTTTGACATTTCACTCATGATGCCTGGAGACATGGGTTTGAGGGGAGGATACCACAGAAATGAAACATTTCCTTATGTTATAAGCATCTAGGACAAGTTGTCCACAGCCTTTTTACTGGGGGCATTAGTTCTGGTCACTCTCTGTGATGCTTTCTTTTCTGTTAACACAAAAGAGAGTCATCTGGAAATATGGGAATCTCAATTGAGAAGATACCACCACCATAATAGCTTGGGCATGACTGTGGAATGTTTTCTGGACTATGATTGATGTGAGAGGACCAATCAGGGAGGGCCCCGCCCACTTTGGTTGGTACTGCCCCTGGGCAGGTGGTTCTGGGTTATATAAGAAAGGGAACTCAACAAGTCATGAGAAGTAAGTCCTTAAACAGCGTTCCTCCTTGGTCTTCGCTTCAGTTCCTGTCTCCAGGTTCCTGCCTTGGCTTCCTTGTTAATGAAATAAAACCTGTAAGACAAAAAAAAATCTTTCTTTTCTAAGTTATTTGACAAATCAAGTTTCTAATTTTGTTTTCTCTGTTGCTACTGACTCTTGAATTTTTCAAGTTATTTATGGAGGTAAAGATTTATTTTTTTTCCTGTTTTTAGTCTTTTAAGACAGACACAGATTTAGGGCAAATAAAGTGGATTTTGTAAAAGCAAACAAAAGTGCAAAGGAGAAGATTTAAGTTCAGCAGTACAAAGTGCTGAAGAATGAAATACATTGAATAGGTGCTTTACATGAAAAATTGACAGTCCAAGGTGCTTACCTACCAGCCAGCAGCTGAATTATTTCCATTATAAGAGCACAGAGGTTTCAGCATATGAATTATACCATGTAGTTGTCATTGGAGGAGAGCAGAGTGGGGATGGCAGTCAAGCCCTGGAAAGATACCTCCTTCTTCCCTGATGCTGAGAATACCTGAGCCTCAGGTGTTCATGGAGAAACTCCTTGAGTAGTACATTTTCTGGCTGATGTGAACAATCCTTGATTCAACTAGAATTTTCTCAAGGAGCTTTTGACTCCTTTTCTTTTCCATCATACATTATTTCAGACTGAGGCTGTTCCCTATCGATCACTGCGGGTATCTGATGTCTGTTCAGAAGCTCTGGTCATATTTTGTGCTGTCTGAAAGCTAGGTGGACCATCACTGTGAAGCCTTTTGGAGATATTCCATTCAAATTCATGCTGGGTGCCCAGCAGCATTGTTTATCTCATGTCAGCATCCTAAGCAGAAACCAAGGCTGGGCAGTGCTTCTCTTCCCAAGGTAGATGCAGCTCTACTCAAGAACCTGGAAGTTCTTCTCCCACAGCCCTTGGGTTTATCATTGTGACATGGTACCAAAGATTATTGTGCTGGTTAGAATCAGGGTTGTAGAGGAGTTTGTAGGATGTGCGGATGTACACAGCACTGGATAATCCTGAGAGGTCCAGGGCTTTCCACATCAGCAGTGAGCCAGAACTTAGTCTTGTGACATTTGTCTTCTCCATTTCATCCTTAGATTCCTTTGATTAAGGAGCAAGAGTTACAGTCCTGCACTAGGAGAGATAGGTGAGCGCTTTAGCATAAGCTCTCCTCCTCAAGACCAGTGATTCTCAACCTTCTAATGCTGTGACTCTAACACAGTTCCTCATGTTATGGTGACCCTCAATGATAAAATTATTTTTGTTGATTTTTCATAACTGTAATTTTGGTATTGTTATGAATGGTAATGTAAATATCTGATGTGTAGGATATCTGATATATGATCTCTGTGAAGGGGTTGTTTGACCCCCACAGAGGTCATAACCCATAGACTGAGAACCACTGCTCTAGAGCCTCTTGAAGTTGTTGTGGTATGTGTCTAGGGATATACTAACTACCCTAAGTCCTAGACATGCCACTTAGTATTTTAAAAAGCAGTCCTGATCAGAAAAGGATTACAAACACACAATAAAGACAAACTCAGATAAAAAAGACATAAAAAGACCTCTAAATGGGTCACAATTTTGATTGAATGTATGTAGGCTTGGGAGAGAGAAGAAAAAGAATATAGACAGTTAAAAAAGGAAGTAAATGGTTTTAAAATATGAAGTATTTAATGAGACAGAGTAAAGATTGTCATAGGATAAAAGGAGTAAAGAAAATGTCACATAAAGATGGAATATACACACAGAATCTGGATTATGTATATTATTGTGTTTTCTTTGAATTTTTTGACTACAGAGAGATATTTGCTTCTGGGGGCTGCTAAGCTAAATCAACATATATACTTTAATGGTATATATGTATCTTTACCTCAAAATTTGGGTCTAAGGATATGTTGCTTTGGAAAAGAGGTTCTGCTTTTGTTTCCACAGAGGATGACAGCCTGTGGATTCTGTCCAGGCCAATGCACTTTGATGGACGAAGACCTACTGAAAGGTCTCTATAAACCCCTAAAATCGCTTTTCCCCACCCAAAAAAGCAGGAAGCAGTTTGGAGAGAACTACACCCTAATTTCCTCAGTGATTGTTTATAAATGTTTGGTTACATTTAAAGGGAGATACAATATAGAGATGAATATTTTGCATCAGTATAGGTCTTTGTTTATATATACAAATTTAAGATCAATTTTGCTATATGTATATTTCTTCTCTTAATTAAGGTATTGTGTTTGTGCAGCTCATTTAAAAATGTAATGCATAATTAAGGAATACAGGTTAATAGATAATCATCTATAACAGTCAAGCTTATAGTCATGTTAGTTAGGTCTTCTAGATATATAGAGATATATTTCAGATGTATAGATATTATTCAAGCTTTCAAAGACTAACAGAATATGACATTTAAATTGTTTTAAAAACTTAGGACATTTCATGACAATGAGACACATCTGCTCCCGGCAGCACCAATCTACTTCAAGAGGATGATGGGCATTGAAGAGGCACCTTATGGAGTTTGCTAGCCTTTGAGGCAAGAAACTGCTCTTGCCTACACTGCTTGATGTTTTACTATATCAAGTGGACATGCAGGACCCACAGAAAAATTACTGCTGAATTTGCCTAAAGGTGAGATGGTCCTTCGGGGTTTCTTCTTCATGAAAGAGTCTGCCAGAAATTCTGCAGGACACAGAAGAAAGTGACTGACAAACTGTTAATATAGGCAGAACTGTCTTTAAAATTTCCTGCTTCATGGAAAAGTCTGCCAGACACTATGGGCCTTTAGGCTGAAGAAGGATGTTACAGAAGAACTTTGGGTGACTGTCCAGGCAGCAAGATGTTTGTGTAAATTCTAGAGTTTTGGAAGTTGCTTACAATGTTATATCCTTCTGGAATCTTTAATAGAGTTGGAGAATAGGTAGTTAAAGTTTTCTTTAGTTATGATATATGCTTTAGGCCTATTGCAGTGCAGAATAGGGCAAGCTAGGAATTTCAAGCAGACAGAGCAGGAGAGAGTATTTGGAATAAAAAAGAGACACCATATAGCTGCTGTTGCAGACAGATGCCAGACACCGGACAGAATCTGACTGGTAGGCCACAACCACATGGCGATACAGATGAACAGAAATGGGTTAATTTAAGATATAAGAACTTGCTAGCAATACACTTAAATGATTGACCAAGCAATGTTTTAATTAATACAGGTTCTGAGTGGTTATTTTGGGTCTGGGAGGCCGGGAAATGAACAAGCAGCCTTTGACTACAAATAAGGAATTACAGTCTCACTGGATGCCTGGAAGTAGAGATCTGAAAATTATAGGTGAATAAGCACTAAAAAAAGATGGATATTGAAATAAAATGTGTCATGATTGATTTATCCTACTTGCACAGATTTAAAAAGAGCTACTGGGGCTGGAGAGATGACTCAGCTTTTAAGAACACTGGTCACTTTTCCAGAGGTCCTGAGTTCAATGCCCAGCAACCACATAGTGGCTCACAACCATCTATAGTGGGATTCTGTCATAAAGTCGATAGAGCACTCATATCCATCTTTTTTTTAAAAAGAGCTAATGATTCTTTTTACTATTTCACATATATTGCAACAAATATCCATATCTATGTGCCAATATTTTTTTCAAATACCTGTTTAAAGCTAGATTGCAAAATTATAATTGCTCTCTAGCTGTGCTAACTCAGATTTTACTGAGTTGTTGTATAGCTGTATATGTCAATAAGTTAGTGAAGATTTCTTGCTCTTCCACAGTCTCACTAAAATGTTGTGTTCTAAGATACTTTAATTTCCCAACCATATAGCTGACACATGTTATGTTATTTAATTATAATTTGTATTCTCCGTATTGATAACAACTTCACGCCTCCTGTCTTATTTGTTGATCATTCAAGGTCCCTCTTTCATAAATTCCATTTTCTGTATACAATAGTTGTCTATTAATGTTTTACTTTTAATTTTTGTTGTCCTTGTGTTTTTTTTTTTTATTGCAAGACTAGGGAGATAGCTCAGAAGCTAAAATATTTGCCACACTTTGGGTAGCAGGGGTAGCTCTGAGTAGATGTGTAGTATTAACACAATCACAACCATGTCAAGGACTCTGAGTGTGGATCAGAGGCATGGCTGAGCTTTTGTCCAGGTCAAGTATAAGCATTTACAAATGATTGACCAGTTTGTGAAAAATATAGCAGCTCCAGCTTCCTCCTCAAAAATGGGTAAGACAATCGATTGCTTTTCTCTTTGGGACTTGAGTAGAACCTTTGGATACTGTGAGAGCTAGTTCTCAGGGAGGAGGGGAACCACTTCTAATACTCCTTCAGGTGAGTCCCTATTCCAGTTTCAAGTCTTTTGTCAATCTCTGTGATGCATAAACAACCTGATGCCAAGTAAGCATGGTTTAGTTCAAGAACCAACCTCCATTATTGCTTACCAAGCTGCTTAACTTCACTGAGACCCCAGGAAAGTAGCAATGGCTAAGTGATCTGAATACTTTTACTTTCTGAAGAAAAGCGTTCTTCATACAGGAAATCCCACATCCGGAACTCTCTGTATGCTGATGTAGGTCTTATCACCACCATTCCCCAGGGATTAGGGTGAGAACCATCTTCACATCTTCCCCCGTCAGACCATCAACCTCATAGGTGACCCTCTTGCGAAATCTACTTCCTCCTGGGTCTTCCTTCCATTTCTTGAGGGGTTCTCTTATTAGCATTTTCTAGCCACCACAGCCTCGGTGCAGCCATCTCCTTAGCTGCCGATTGCGTTTTCTCTGTGCAACATTGGTTCTAAGACACAGTCGAGATGGACGTCACTTTCAGATCCCTGTGGACTCCTTCCCCATATGGGAACAGATGGGTGTCTGAATCGATAGCATGACAAGGATTTAATTCAGATTATTTTTGGATACACTTGCTTTCAAACGCTTCTCCTCTTAAAGTCATGGTCTGACTTTCTGGTGGTTTTTGCACATGGACTGTGTATGGTGAAAGACAGTGAAAATCTGCTCTGTTAATCTGTCTTCTTGGGGTATCTGTCTACTTGTCTGATTTGAACTCGAATCAATTAATTCATACTTGGAAAAGAACAGCTCTTTGGCATGAAATTGTGAGTTTTGTCCACATTCTTATTTTTTTTTGATCCAGGACTGAAAATTTAAACTTAAGGTTCTCTTCCTTCTGTGTCTGTCTGGGTACTTACTTACCTGCAATTGATAAATGCCTTTATTTCTGTGTGGCTGGATAATACTTCTATTTCTGCAAGGCACTCATGATAGATTATAAAATCTCTTTAAAGGAAATTTATTTTAATTGAATTAAAGAAAAATAAATTCTTATCTAAATTGCATTTGCCTAATGTACCAGAAATTAAGGAAGACTGGTGTAGGAGGTCGTCTGTCTGTGTTGCTTTCATTGGTGAATAAAGGAATCAGCTGTGGGCCTATAGCAGAGCTATAGGGGAACAGAGCTAGGCAGGGAAAACTAAACAGAATTCTGGGAAGAAGAGGCAGATGGAGATGCAATGGAGCACCCCCGCCAGAGTCAGACATTTGCTGAATCTTTACCAGTAAGCCACTGCCACGTGGCGATATACAGATTAAGAAACATGGATGAAATTAATATGTACAAGTTAGCCAATAAGAAGCTAGAGCTAATGGGCCAAGCAGTGATTTAATTAATATAGTTTCTGTGTGGTTATTTCGAATCTAAGCTAGTTGGATGGCCCAAATGGACAAGCAGCTCCATCTCCAACAGAAGTCAAACTTTCAGTGTGTTAAAAACAACCACACACACACACACACACACACACACACACACACACACACACACACATACACAGAGAGAGAGAGAGAGACAGAGAGAGACAGAGAGAGACAGAGATGATTGTTTACATTATATGTAATTTTAGGTAAATATAAAGTATTTCCCCTATGGCTTTAAAATATCCTTAGTGCTATTTATCCCTCTTCCTCCCTTTCCTTCTGCATCGATCACCTGCCTCCCCAATATTTCCATTTCCTTGTTCATATCAGTGCATCCTTTTATTTCTGAATTAACCTCATCTCCCCAGTTTTTTCATTTTCCTGTTCATACCTCATGTATCCTCTTCTCCCCCTTCATTTCTTTTCTTTTCTTTCTTTCTTTTTTATTTTTTATTTTTCAAGACAGGGTTTCTCTGTAGCTTTGGAGCCTGTCCTGGAACTAGCTCTTAAAGACCAGGTTGGCCTCAAACTCACAGAGATCCTTCAGCCTTTGCCTCCCTTGTGCTGGGATTAAAGGCGTGCACCACCACAGCCCGACTGCTTCTCCCCCTTTCTAGAGATCCTTTCCACCCTGTAGCCCCTTTTCATTTTCCTGCTTTCTCTGGTTTCCATGCCGTATCATTACATCAGAGGATTTAAAGCTAGGAACCACAGATGAGCAAGAACACACAGCATTTGTCTTTCTGAGTCTGTATTGCCTCATCCGATACAATATTTTCTAGTCTTATTCATTTACCTGCAAATTTCCTGATTCCATTTTTCTTTAGAGCCGAATAATCTTCGATCATGTGTATATGTGTCACGTTTTCATTATCTATTCATCATTCTGGGAGTTTCCATCTCCTAGCTTTTATGAGTAGCATGACAATGGAGACGGCTGAGCAAGTGCCTATCTAGTAGTATGTCAAGTCCTTCTGGTGGATACTAAGACGTGGTCAATCTAGGTCATGTTGGAGATATTTTTATCTTTTTGAGAATTCTCCACACTGATATCCAGAGTGGCTGCACCAGTCTCCAATCCCACCAACAGCGAACAAGTATCATTTCCCCATATCTTTGCAATAAGGAGCTATGGACAATTAATGAATACTGAAAGAGAATTAGTCTTCCCCAGGGATGAGCCCCATAAATGGCTATCTAATGCCAAGTGGTCAACTCTAAAAACTTTTAACACAAATAACTAGATAGACTCAGCAGGTTGCATTTGTGCATTCATTTGCATATGCATATAACATATATAACAGTAATAATTTTAAAAAAGAGGTCACAAATTTGAGAGGGAATGGGAATATGGAAGGGGTTGGAGGGAACAGACTGAAGGGGAGTAATGTAATTACGTTTTAATTAATTTTAAAATATAATTTCATGATATGCTTACTTATTATATTTTATAATAAACTATAACAAATTTTACTTATTATTATAGTCCACTTTAATAAACAAGTAATTTAAAGACATAAAAATTAATTTTATAGAAATGTCTTAAGATACCAAACTTAGGAAAATTTGTTGTATTAAGCTAGTTAATAACTTTTATAAAAAGGCACACCTTCTATTATTGTTCAGTGTTGGAGTATGAATTATTCCTAGATTTCACTTTACACAGGTATGTTCTTCCTAAACTTATATAAGCTTATTGGTTAAAAAAGTTCCTATCACTTCTGTTTCATGTATATTATCATACAAAATGTGAGTTTGCATTTAACCCAATTGAATAATTATTATAACAAAACTCATTTAACAATAATTATGTTTTACAGCATATACCTCAAAGATAATTTTCAAGATCATTAGGTAATTTAAAATCTTCAACTGATACTAAATTGAGTTAATTGATGGGTATTCATTAGCAGCTTGGAATATATAAGACACAGACTGAACATTAATTCCTGACTATATATTAAACACACTTTCTGCCTCTAATTTTTACATAGTAGAGGGGCTACAGGTGTTTGTTTCTATTAATGGAATTGTGCACTTTCACATTCCTAATTATTCCTTAAGAAATTTATCTGCTACCAGGGGTCATGGTATTGTCTGGGCCTAAGGTGCCAAGGGTCATATCTGAATTTGTGGCTCTATGGCAACCAGGGTCTTGTTGATGTCCATAACTCCTGTTACAAATTTTATTGTGGGGAGATGCTGCAAGGGTAAAAGACAGATATGAGGGGGACTAAGAAATAAAGGGTATTGAAATGCACGATGTAAAATTCCCCCAAATCAATAAAAATTTGTTTTTATGAAAAAAGAAATGTATATGAGTATAGAAATTACTTTGAAATTGTATAAATAGAACTTTGCTGTGGTCAGAGCCAAGAGTTGATGGGATTCTTCATAGGCTTTTCAATTACAGCTGCAGCATCAGATACTAGATAGTACAACATTAGTCTTTGATGATCTCATTTTTGCAGTCAGCCATCTTTTCTTTGGAGTACTAGTTTATTCTTACCAAAAGCTAGAAGGTTGTCTTTGATCATTTGCATAATCTACCTGGATACCCATCACTCCCCAGTAACCCAGGATGCCATCTTAGCCTTTCCTGATATTTTGCCTTATCTAGGCAAATATTATTAAATCAAGTATATCAGAAATTTCATGCAGTGTGTAAAGTTTCTTCTTTATTTTCTATACTGAGGATTGAGCCTGGAGCCCCACCCACACTAAGCCAGAGCTCTACTACTAAGCCACGCTCCCCAGCAAAGCCAGTGGTTTTTTTAGTTAAGATTCACAACATACCTTTGGGATTTCATTAATGTCCACTGATGACATGTTCTGTCCAAGAATGACCATATTTTACATCTGAGAATACATTCCCTGTAAATATTATTTCCATCAGTTATCATAAATCAGACAGAATGATCTACTTAGAAAATATTCATCTGGTCGTATTTAAATTTTAGATTGATTTTATGTCATTGCTTTGCATGCTTGTAATAAACACCACTCAGAACTTTTACTCATGGAAATTATCAGCATCTCAAGTTCCCTCCTCTCTGTAGGGGTTTCTCAGCTCCCCAGAGTAACCCCAAGTTCCCTCCTCTCTGTAGGGGCTTCTCAGCTTCCCAGGGGCACCTCAAGTTCCCCCTCTCTGTAGGGGTTTCTCGTGCCTCCCTGGAGGCTCTGTGTATCAGCTCAGCTGTGAGCAGTGTGTCTTCAGAGAAGAAAGACCATCTCTGGGCTGGGCGGTGGTGGCGCACGCCTTTAATCCCAGTACTTGGGAGGCAGAGGCAGGTGGATCTCTGTGAGTTCAAGACCAGCCTGGTCTACA
>NC_022010.1:38390166-38400404 GCF_000317375.1 Microtus ochrogaster
AAAAAAAAAAAAAAGACCATCTCTGAGCCTTCTGCAGAAAGACGATGCATACTCTGGGGTATCACATGCACACCTCTGAAAACACCAATGGACAAGTCAGAGGATTGACAGCACTAATGGGAACAACAGCCACATTCAAATAGGGTTAGCTGCATTTTCAGTCAGTGGGAGACAGTAACAGGTTTAATTTGGAAAGTTGTTCGCTGGTTCCTGGATACACACGGGAGCCTTTGGAGTTTCTCTTGAGCTATCCATGCTACATAACAAAGTAGATGACTGCATTTAACATTGAATAACAAACATCTGCTAATGCTACTGTTTTCTCTATGCTTGAATTTGGAAACTCTTATGTTTCCCCTATCATGGCAATACAGGTATTTGTACAGTTCCATAGGAATCTGCTGTCGTGGTTAATAGCTATACTAGAAGACATTAGTTTATAATTGACTCTAATGCTTAAGAATGATTTTCTGTATAACTAGATACTTTTAAAATGTTTTGTGTTGCTTATTATCAGTGTGTGTGTGTGTGTGTGTGTGTGTGTGTTGTATGCAGGGGGAGTTACATATGTCATGACATGCGTGTGAAAGGGTGAGGACAACTTGGTACACAGTTCTCTCTTTCCACCTTTACTTGGTGTGGTGGATTGGGTGTGAATGACCTCTATGTGCTTATATATTTGAATGTGTGGTCCCCAGTTAGTGGAACTGTTTGGGAAGAATGAGGAAGTGTGGCCTTGTTAGAGTAGTTGTGACCCTATTGGAGACGGTGTCATTTGGTGATGGGATTTAAGATTTCAAAAGTCCGTATCAGTCTGAGTCTCAATCCCCGCCCCCTCCTACCTTGTGGATCAGATGTGAGCTCTCAGCTGCCACATGATTGCCAGCTGTCATGCTCCCCACCATGATGATGATGGACTAACCCTCTGAAACTGTAAGCCAGCCCCCAGTTAAAGACTTCCTTCTTCAAGTTGACTTAGTCATTGTGTCTCTTCACAGCCGTAACTAAGACAAATGGGTACAGATTGAATTTACATTGCCAGACCTTTTTGGCAAGTGTCTTTTCCCACTGTGTTATCTTGCCAGCTCCTAAACCAGATACTTTTAAGGCACTGAGGTTAACGTTGCGGAGACTGTGATTACAAAGTGTTCTTGGGAATGCTGGCCTGGTGCCCAAAGAACACCATTCCTGACTCAAGTTGAGTAAAGAAGTTGGCTTGCCGAAAACCCAAGAGTCTTAGACTATTTGAGTGTCTTTAAGAAGAGAGCACTTCACCCAAACTTCCTGGTATTTCTAATCATGGTGTTTACCTTGATTCTCTTATCTCAGGAGGCTTTAAAAATCTGAATGACATTCCTCTATGAAGACTTCCAATCAAGCACACTTGGGAATTCCTGTGTTGGTGAGGGAGAATGGTCTAATATTTTGTCAATTATGTTTTAAATAAATGCTGATTGGCCAGTAGCCAGGCAGGAAGTATAGGTGGGACAATCAGATAGGAAGTAGAGGTTCAATGAGAACAGGAGAATTCTGGGAAGAAGGAAGTTCCCTCAGCAGTCCTGGACCTGATCACAGAAGAAGCAAGATGTGACTACCTCGCTGAAAAAGGTACTGAGCCATATGGCTAGCATAGATAAGAATAATGGGCTAATATAAGTTATAAGAATTAATAAGAAGCCTGAGCTAATGGGCCAATCAGTTTATAACTAATGTAGACCTCTGTGTGATCTCTTTTGGACTTGACAGGACAGAAAACTCAGTCAACACTGTGTGATGGGTTCCCATTTGCAATGAGCCTGCTCCTCTTTTGTGGTCACAATCAATCATTTTTGATATGATTTTTGATCAGAGAAAGGACAGGTAGAAAGAGTAATTTTGTATATCAGTGAAAGGCTCTTTCTATCCCACAATCTTACACTTTAGGCAATTAATGCCTACTTCAGAATCATACTATTCTGTCCACTCTTTGAAGTTGGTAATTAGAATGTCACGTGGCAAGACTGTCACACTATCTTATAAGGACTATGTCCTTTTTCTTCACCATGAAAAATCGGTCTTGACAGAACATAGACCCTAGATGTGACCAATCCCATGCTGAGACTTTTAATCCTTACAAAAGTCTCTCACTTTTTCAGTTTCTTTCAATATCTGATTATTGTGGTGATAATTTTTTTTTTGGACTTTAACAAATAAAGCTTGCTTGAAGTTAGTGTGAAGCTAGCTATAGAGGCCAGACAGTAGTGGCACAAACCTTTAATCTTAGCACTCGGAAGGCAGAGGCAGACAGATATACTGCAAGTTCAAGGCCACCCTGGGCTGTACAAGATCAGTCCAGTCTCAAAGAGAATCAGAGCCAGGCAGTGGTGGCTCACACCTCTAACCCCAGTACTTGGGACTTACACACTTTTAGTTCCAGCACTAGGCAAGTGGAGACAGGGAGATATGGCTGGGAGGAGACAGAGTCATGGCATTTAGTCTGAAGACATGTAGAGACAGGATAACCCATTCGGTTTAAAGATTTCTTAGAGATAAGAATGAGTGGCTGGCTGCTCTGCTTCTCTGATCTCTCTGCTTTCACACCCTAATATCTGACTCCAGGTTTTTATTATTAAGACCCATTAGAATTCACACTACAGATTATAATTCTCCAAGTGAATGTTTATGATTTCCCTCTTTAATCCAGTGTCACTAAGGATATAGACTAAAGCCAGACTGCCCAACCCCTCTGAAGAAGACCCAGCTAGCCTTGCCCCCAGCCCTCCTCGGGACTTAAAGAAGCCCTGTGAGTTTGGCTTGGTCATTTTTACCTCATGAACATGGCAGATGTTTGAGTCATGTATGTCTTCACATGATATCTGACTGAGACTGTGGACCCTGGCATCAAAGGCAAGGACATCCTTCAAGCAGCACAGGAAGCATTGTGGTGGAATCAAAAACCTTCCCGCCAGTGCCCTCTTGGGATCTACTAGAGTGATCATCATGGACTACAACCCGCTCTACAAATGTCTGGGCCTCCTCCCCTTTCCCCTGAGACAGATTTCTTTAGCCTGCGTGTTCTTTTGCAATCACCTCAGGAAAGCCCTCTCCTCAGGTGTCCTGTGGGTTTTGTCCTTGACCTCTATATGTTTTTAGTTCTCTTTTTGTTTCTCCATCATTATTTTTTAATGAGTGATAGACAGTATACTTGCCCTTTGTTGTAGTTGCCCTATATGTTTTTAAAACTTTGAAACTACCTTAAACCACTTTTGAGCATCTGGACATCTAAAATAAGCTGGTTCTCCTCATAGGAAACCCGATAACAGCTCTGTTCTCTTTCCAATCTTTGTCGGTGGATGTATTTCATGTTTAGCTCCTTTAGGGCTTTGCCTTTTGATTCACAGAATCCTCTTTTTTCCTCTTTAAAATAAGAAAAAACCTTCAAGCTTCGGCTTTCATAGTTTTGCCTCTGAAGTGAGCATCAAGACCATTCTTAGAACTCAGAATCTGAACGCTAACTCTCCTGGCATTTCTTTTACAATAATGCCAATCTTCCTGCAGCACCGATGCCTCTGGATGAACAGAGGGAAGTCTTTACTGAGGCAATGCAAAAGTAAAAAGAGCACTTTGCTTAATTTTAAATTATCTCAATATGGTCTGAGCTGTACCCAGCTTGTATGTTCTTTTGATTGCAATGTATGTCTGCTGGGTCTGCATGGAACTACGGGGGAAAGGTTCCTGTCACTCATGCTCCATCCATATGCTGCCCCACCCCTATTCGATCCTGATTTCTGGCTGTTTCTCCTCATGTACATCCTTTGCTTTGTTTTTTGAATCAGACGCACCCTCCCACATTTAAGTGTGATGAGTTTTTACTTAGAATTTTACTTAAATTTCTATAGAACTTAAAGTCCATGTATGGCACACTGCTTGAACAAAACTACTCAAGTATTCCCACCTAAGTCCTCTGATTGGTCCTGAACACAAGGACCAGAGGATCCTTTTCAGAAACAGATTTTTGAGGATGGAACAGAAGTGTTGCCTAAGGACATGGGAACTATCTTCGGCATGAAAATGGTGGACTCTTCTTAGAAATTTAAAAACCTTAAATTTAGTCCTTTAAAGAAATTCTATTGCTCAACCATTAGTATAAAATCACTGTTGAAGAGCTAGAAAGTAAAAGAGCAGAGTACTGTCCAAAGAGAGCTCTCTCTCTCTGTGTCTCTCTCACTCTCTCTCTCATGTGTCTCTCTGTGTGTATGTCTGTTCTCTCTCTCATGTCTCTGTGTGTGTCTGCTCTCTGTCTCTCTCTCTGTCGCTCTCTCTCTCTCTCTGTGTGTGTGTGTATAACCTAGTAGACGAAACTTTAGTCATGGACATTTAAATTCTTCCTAATCGTTATCAACGAAATTAACATGATTTTCCTTGCAGCCAGTTATTTGTATGGTCATATTGATGGTTCAACCACATGTTTCTCTATTACTCCACATTTGGTAGTTATATTCGTTATTTGAGATGCAAAAATTATTGGTGACAGTTTTTTGATAACTCCCTAGGAGTCAGGATCTTCCAAATGATTAACATAGATTGCTTTGCTTATGGCCCACTGATGCTGTAGCAGAGCTAGCTCTGTTTTGCAGAGGGAGAAACCTTTAAAAGGTTCTGACAATTGTTGAAGACCCAGTAAACATGAAAACTATCACTCCTGATAGTTTTCTTTGAGTCCCAGGGCTGAATTCCCATTTGGTTGTTTGTCGAGAGTTGGTCTTGCTGTTTTGTCTCGGCTAACCTCAGACTCACTATAATTGGCCCAGGCTGGCCTTAAACTTGCCATGCTCCTCCTGACTCAGCCTCTCCAGTACTAGGATTCTAGGCAGGCACCATCATGCCTGATTCAGAGTCTCAGTACTTAGTGTTTATTCTACAGGTGAGAACACCAGGGTCTACATGTGTCCATGGTCTCACAAGATCTTCATATTGTGTAGCTATGTGCATAAAGTTGAAATTTGCCTTTACTCTAAAAGCCAAACTGTGTTAACATTTTGCCTTAAAGAGGGAACACTAATACATCATTTAATATTTCACAGCAATTATGGAAAAGTAAAAATACAAATAAAGTCCGTTTAAGGGCTGGAAACCCATTCCATTCTCCAAAATGAAGATACTTACTCTTTCTCCCATTTTCACATATTTGTACGGAAGTCTTCTAAACAGATATGTGGGTGACTACAGAGTTCTGAGTCTTGCCTTGGCCACTACACTGATGTTTCTCTGGGCTACAAAATCAAATATTTGCATTTTTGTTCCTCTCATCATTCAGAAGGCAATCATGTATTACAAGTATCTTAACTAAACACGAAACTTGAGTCTATACATAAGGTGACCTTCCATTGGGCACAACTGCTGTCGTTGTTTCAAGGGGATCAAACACTGAGAAAGACGAGATCCTTAACCTTCGAGACATGGAGACAAAAGCTGACGGGTTGTCCTTTCCTGGCGAGAGTTGCGCGGCATGGGCTCTACGCACTTGGCTGGCCAAGCGTTTGCTTCTGGTTGCCGATGTGTTTAAAAGCCGAGCATGCTCAGAAGCATCTGCTGTCTCCAACTGACCTTCTTCTATTACTCAAGCCAGTGACTAGTAGACCCAATAAAGAGGATGCAGAGCAATTGTCCAGGTCTGCAGGAGTCACCCACAGCATAAGCTGCTTCTGGTCAATGGCGTGGTTATCTCCAGCACTATCCTCGAATGGACTGGTGCATGACATACCATAATATGTAACATGCTGACTCTAATTGAGCTGCTGCCATGGCCCTACTGTAACCAGGGTCTGTGTTGATCTCTGTGGCTCCTGTTGCCATCGAGGGCCATGCTGATTCCTGGGGTCTGGATCACCACCTGGGGCCACATTGGTGTCTGAGGGCCAAACTATCTCTGGAGCCATGCGAATCTGGGTGGCTACCGAAGTCAGGGTCTGTGTTGACCTCCATGGCCCTGTTGCCACCAGGACCCGCTCAGAAGCCTGGGGTTTGGGCCACAATGTGTGGCCTTTGATGAGTCTTGGGGCCATGTTACAGCCGGGTCCATACAGATCTGGATGGCCTGTGCTGCCACCCAGCGCCATGTCTGGGTCCGTGACATTATAGCAGCCAGGATATGGGTTGATGTCTGTGGCTCCTGCTGCCACTGAGGGCCATGTGGAGTCCATGTTGGTGTCCAAGGGCCATGCTGTAGCCAAGAGTCATACAGATCTGAGTGGTCTACTGATGCTCAATGCCATGGTGACATCCAGGCCAGAGCTACAGATGAGGGCTTGTGTTGATGTCTGAGGTCCCTGATTACCATCAAAGGCTATGTGGATGCTCAAAGTCTGAGGCCATGTAAGTGTCCGAGGGCCACACTGCTGCTGAGACCAGGCTGATTTAAGTGACCTGCACTGCCACCTGGGGCCATGGTGACATCCAGACCCAGCTGCTGCCAAGGACAATGTCCATGGTCCTACCATAGCTGGGGTCTATTTTGAAGTCTGAGAACTGTGTTACTACTGAAGGTCCCATAGAAGCCTGGGGTTGGGAGCAAAACCTGTGGCCTTGTTGGTGTCAGGGAGCCATGCCACCACCAGAGCCACCATGATCTGAGTGGCCAGTGTGTCCTCTCAGACTCAGGATGTGCCTGGATCCAAGATGCTGCTGAGGGTCATGTGTGGGTCTATGGCCCAGCTGCAGTTGGGGTCTGTGTTGATGTCTGTGGCCTGTGTCACCCAAGAAGGCCATAGGGGCCATGTGTGATTAAATCGGAAGGCCATGCTGGGCCATCCCTGCCCTTTTATGGCCTTGGCAAAGCTATTCCTGCCTCTGTCTGGACATTGCAGCAAGAGAGTTGGTCCCTACCCTCACGGGAAATCTGGCGCCTGCATTGGGGAGAGATGGCCCTGCCCTTCACCACAGGCAATGGAGAACTGACCCTGATGGCATGGGCATCAGGACTGACCAGCTCAGCTGCCACCCTGGCCCACAGCACACATCCTAACATCTACCCCATCCAGGACCTCCTAGAGCTCATAAAGGGACTGGTCCCTTAAGACGATAGCCGCAGGATACCAGCTCATTTGGGGCAGCTGGGGGATATCCCAGGGGAGCTCCAGTGAGGCGCCAGTGAGGATGGTGTCACAGAAACCAGAAGCCTTGAGTCAAACCAATGACTCATTGCGATGAACATTTGCTAGTAAAGCCGACTGGACAAAAGGGTCTACTGTGTGGCAGGCCACTCCCAATGCCACCAGGATGAATGAGGAGGTGTTGAAGACGCAGGCAAGATGGAGGAATGAAGAGGTCTTTTGTTTGTTTGCCTGCTTGCTTTGTTTTATTTTGGTTTGAATTTTTTTTTCCAAAATTTTCTCTTGGTGGTCACTGCATAGGTGAGTGGAGGATATGGGGGGACTAAGAGGTGAGCAGAATGAGGGTGAACGATGTGAAATTCCCAAAGAATCAATAAAGGAATTGTGTTAAATAAAAAACAATTGAGCTCTTGCCAACAATGAATAGTATTTGGTAAAACTAGGCTCTAAATAATTTGTGAGACATAGTTTACTAAACATTATTTGGAACTGATCTGAAATTCAAGTTTGGCTAGAATTCTTCTCTTGCTATTTGCAAAATCTGAAAATTAGTTTGAAAACTTGACTATTAGCTAAATCTGCTACTGATAGGTAGCAGGCACAAGCAGAGGTTAATTCTTGCTCTCTTCCCAAGGACACTATGGTACTAACGCAGTCACTTTGAGGCCACCCTGCTCCAGCTTGGTGCATGCTTGCAATCTTAGTCAGTACTTGTTATCTTGCCCAGGAGTTCAATACATCCATGCACTCTTTTGTTTATGTATTTGGTGATCTATAAAAACTAGAAGTTAACAGTAAAACCATTTCTTTCTCCATCTTGGTTTTGGAAGAGTGATCATTTCCGAATAAGATCCCTGCATAGCTCTGGGGGTGCATGAGTTAATGTCACAACACGTTAAGGGATGGAAGAGCTCTTTCCACACGGCACAAACTGCCAGCATTATTTCTGGTGACCCTTCTTCTAACTTGAAGTAGTTAGCTGTTTCTTCTACCATGATTCAAAACTATCTAGAAACTTCTCTACTTAAAGATTTATTACAAAATACCTATGGCACCTTAGCCAGCAATATGTATGCTGACAAAATAAACATTCTCTGCTTTAAAAGGGTGTATGAAGAAGCTTGCAGGAACGAGTGACCTCATTTTCTTCATTTATAAGATGAAGGTTTTGGACTAGGTGATCTCTGACACTGCTTGGCAGCTAGAATGTTCTGGGCTGTAGTCAGCGCAGAAACCACAGACTGTGTGGGAAGGAGCTGAGATTGCCCACAGCCTTAGTGATGGGTAAGGATGTGCAGTCTGACAAATGCCCAGGAGCTCCAGCTGGCAGAGATGCCTCTCTCCATCACCCTCCTCCCAGAGAAAACCTCACAGCTGATGGATGGCATTGGATACATTTGCTGGGTGGATCAGCAGGTCTGGGTTGGAATCTTGGCTTTGTCCCTCACTAGCTATTGGTTTTGGGAGCAGTTCTTAAAGTAAACTCTATCCACCCCCTGTAGGAGGAGCACAGTTCTACCAAGGTGAATAAATGCCGTGGAAGGAAGCGTTTTGAAAATGGTAACAGGCATATTTGGTTATGAAAGAAGAGTGGTCTGAGCTGGTAGAGAGGCCATCTCAAAAATAAAAACAGATGGAGCGTGGTTGCCGCAAAGTGACTATCTTAGAACCATAAATGGGACAGCACACAAACAAGGATTTAGTTCTGTTTTTCACAGCTCTTAACATGGAAAGTTCTTGACGAAGTGGTCCCCTGCTTGGTAGCTTGGTGAGGGCCTGTCTCCAGTTCACAGACAGTGCCTTCTTGCTGCTCTCTCATGCGGTAGAAGGATCTAGCTAACAGCTAGCTCTCAGAGCCCCTTTGTCAGGGCACAAACTCCTAGGAAGGTCTCTGCCTACAGAACTAACTTCTTACTGAAGCAATTGTTCTCTTAACACTATCACCGTGTGTGTGTGTGTGTGTGTGTGTGTGTGTGTGTGTGCACATGCATAAGGGGTTCAGAATGTGAATTGGAGGAGAACAGAAACATTCAAAACACAGCAGAAGTACACATTCTGCTAGATACAGAAGAGAGATGCTAGAAGTGTTTGTTGATACTTAGAGAAAGATACTGATCTCTGTGAAAAGGGGTGGGGAGGGTAGTGTAGTTTCCAAACCATGCAAAGCACATCCAGGTGTATCTAGGTGCTCACAAGCGAAGCCTGATGATGCAGGAGAGAGCCACACCTTTCTCTGGGTTGCAGCTGATGGTGCAGCCGAGGGCCTTGCCTTGCTCTGAGCTGCAGCTGATGGGACTGCAGAGGGCCACACCTTGCTCTTAGCTGCAGCTGATGGTGCATCCAAGGGCCACACCTTGCTCTGGGCTGCAGCTGATGGGACTGCAGAGGGCCACGCCTTGCTCTTAGCTGCAGCTGATGGTGCATCCAAGGGCCAAGCCTTGCTCTGGGATGCAGCTGATGGGACTGCAGAGGACAAGCCTGAGCCAGAGTGACGGTCTCTTCTAGCCGGTCATTCATTGCCTTGCATGGCTGGAGATCCAGCACTGTTGCATCTTCCAGGCTTTCAAGAAAAGTCAAAATCTGGGGGAAAAAACAGCTCATTAAAAAATGTTGGAACTAATTAAAATTTTATTTACTTTGCTGGCCAAACAAAATATGCCTGTGGTTCATATTCAGTCCATGAGCTGTCTTTAGAAAATCTTGTCTAGGAAAAGATCTGAGCTTAGGAGGAAAAAATAACTTTAGTACAGTCAAGCTTTTTCTGTGTTGACCTATTTGTGTATGCTGTACAAATCTGAGCATAGCTCAGATTTTCAGTTTTTTTAAAAAAAAAGGTGATAGACACAAAAGCTTGAATTTTGATGACTTTTGGGAATGAGAAGAGAAGTGTGTTTATTGCTAAATGGGCTAATCTGGTATAAAATGGATATGGTGGCTTCAAGAGTGAGGTCAGATTAGGAGTCAAGAATTCTTCAGAAGCAAGACACAGAAGTTGTTAAGAGCAAAACTTGGCTGTCCCCCAAGCCCTGTGGGCAACAAGAAGGTTGTGTGATGTCCTGAGCTTTCAAAATAAAGATTGGGTTTGCCCATTTCCAGTGGGGTAGAAAAGAAAAGGACAGCGGGTGGGTGCACCCCTCGTGGTCCTGA
>NC_022010.1:38401340-38416072 GCF_000317375.1 Microtus ochrogaster
AAAAAAAAAAAGGACAGCGCTGGCGATCTTGGAGGGAATCCATGGAAAAGATGCGATTTCCAAAAGGCAAAAGGATGCATCCTACCCCAGAGTAATGTCACTCCCCGCACATTTCTGGTGGGAAAGGGTAAAACAAAAGGCTTTGCTTCTGCTAGGGCCTAAGGCATGGGAGAGAAGCTCTAGGTACTCCACCCCCCAGCACTCTTTTCTGAGAGCAGTGAGAGGTCGGAAATAGGAGGTCAGCTTCCCAGCAACTGGGAAGGCTGATGGATCATCCCACGAGTGTGCATCCACGCACACGGCTCAGACCAAGCACAGCGGCTCTCAACCTTCCTAATGCTGTGACCCTTTAAAACAGTGACCCCAACCATACAATTGATTTCATTGCTACTTCATAGTTGTGATTTTGCTACTGTTTTGGATTGCAAGTAAATATCTGTGTTTTCTGGTGATCTTAGATGAGCCTTGTGCAAGGGGTCATGACCCCTGGGTTGAGATCCATTGAATTATGGGAAGTGTCTTCAAGTTCAGAGAGAGTATGGAAAAATGCAAATCAGGGAAGCAGGGAGGAGGCAACATGTGATGGAAACTTAGGGCCTCTGCGGCTTCACACTAAATCGTTATCCTTTGGCTGAAATGTATGCACATAGAGTTAAAATGTGTAACTGTGATACTCTGAAAAATAAGGCACACAGCATCTGTATATACGGAGACTGGCTTTCTTAAGGATGTGTTAGGTACCCTGCGACTCTCAAGGCAAATTGTCCTCTCTGCTCTTTCCTTTGCTGAAGCACTTGGGGCATAACAACATTAATACACTCAGGGCCAACGCGGGCTCTTCTTTCTCAACAAGCAGGCGTTTCAGCCTTATCAGCCTGGAAAGTGTCTTAATGGCAAGCATCTTCAGGGAAATCGGCATTCTTGATTTTCATGGAGTGGGGGTGTGTGGGCTCTAGACTATTACCAAGTGCTTTCTTTCTCTGCACAGCATTCATGCAGAGAGACGGAGAAATGCATTTGTGTTTTGCTCATGAATCTGTCTCACTACCAGAGCAGAGGCCATTGGCTGTACCATCTCAGCTGGCAATCATAACAGATGGCACCAGGGAGAGCATGCTGGAAGGATGCCCTGCCTGGTGACTGACCATCTAACAGACTGGGACACCAGAAGGGGTGAGGGACTGAAATCCAGGAAAGTTAGCACTGGGTGGATAATTGCATGCACACTTTGTATAAATTATACCATTTTTTTTTCCTTCTGAGAGTCGCAATGAGATTGATGATTTTCATCGCCCATTTGCAGTGGAGGAATCTAAGCTTAATTTAAGTGAAGGGCTGAGGCTACACAGTCAGTCAGGGCAAGTGGCAGGTTGTTCCAAAACCTGGATGCTGAAGTCCATGACCCTGGCATGGCATGATTACTGGCCTACAGTCTGGGGTTCTTAGACCCAGGTCTCTGTGCAAATACAAACAGCAACCCACATAGGCACAGGTCAGAAAATAAAGGCTTTTCAGTTATTAATAGTCTTCAAAATCAGCTTAACAGGTTCCAAACAACCTGAACACCCATGGGACACTGTCTTGTAGCTCCTTCTAGAAACATGGAGAATTTCATTATCTGCCTCCTGTACTGCTGGAACTCCTGAATTTAAATTTCAGGATGAACGAGAGGAAAGAGGAACAAGCCAAAGACTTATTGTGAACTTTAGTTGCTCCCCATCAACTTACAATCACCAGCTTTGTGCTGGGCCAGGCTGAACATGGGCATCCAGGGGTATATAATCTATCTTGTTATATGGTACAGGCAACTAACTTTCTCAATCACCAACTGGTCTACCCAGCTCTTTTGTTTTTGTAAGTAAATTATTAACTATACCTTGAACCGTACACATTGTTCTAACTAAAGTGAAATAATGCTTTTACATTTTTAATGAAAAAAATCATGGCCCCTACCCCAGAGTTCCAGTATTCTCAAAGGAATGATTTCTTTTGATTCTTTTTAGTTATTGCTTTTTGTTTGTTTGTTTGCCTGATAGTCACTTTTATTTTTAGAAAGAAAATTTAACAGAATCTTGCTATGTAGCCACGTCTCACCTCAAACTCATGGTGATCCTCCTGCCTTAGAGTCTTAGTTTTTGGGATGACATCTCTCGTTAATGCTGCACATTTTTTTGATTTTTTTCCATTTCAGTCATTAACTCTCAAGTTTGTTATTGCAGGCAGAACTTTACTGAATTTCCATATTCTTCTTTTTAATCATCTTCTTTTTAATAAAATCTATCTTTATCAGTTCCTTGAAAAGATCTTATAATGTCTTTTAGCATCATTATTTTAATTTTTAAGCCTATAAGTATTTTGCCTACCTATTTGCATGTCTGTTTGTGTACTTCATTTATGCCTGATGCCTGGGGAGACCAGAAGAGGGTGTGATATCTCTGGAACTTAGTCATAGACTGCTGTGAATCACAATATGGATGCTGATAAACAAACCTGGGTTCTTGGGAAGAACAAGAATTGCTCTTAACTGCTGAGTTCTCTCTCCAGCCCCTCATACAATGCATTTTGGTCACATTCAAACCCTACTCTTCTTCCTAACCCCTCTCAAACCCAGTCTTACCCCCTTGAAGCTCCCAGAACTTCCATCCTTTAGTTTTAACCCCTTAACACCAGGGTGTGTTGTCCATTTATTCCTGGGTAAGCGAGCATGAATAACTTAGCAGCAGTCTAAAGAAAAACTGACCTTCCCTTTCATCTGTCTGTAGCTCCTCAGTTAGGGGTAGAGGCTTGTGATCTCCGTCCCCCCCATGTTAGCATGCTGGCTGGCTTGATCTTTGCAGGTAGTCACAACGTCTGTGAGTTCATGAGTGCATCAGTGCTGTCCCAACAAGAAGACACACTTGCTCTGGTCCTTCAGAATTTCCACCTCCTCTTCCACTATCGCCCCTGAGCCTGTGTGTGTGTGTTTGTGTGTGTGTGTGTGTAGTGTGGTGGTGGTGGTGATGATGATGATGTGTGTGTTCTCACGCCCTGTTTGTAACAGAGCATTACACTTCTTCTCCACACAGCCCCATATTCCTTATGCAAATTTATCATGAGTTACAATTTAAAAACCATTATGGCTACTTATTTAAATGTTTCTTTACACATGTTTAAAGAAAAAAGACACCTGAGTGTATCTGATTCTGATCTTTTCCACTGGTTTCTTCATTCCCATCCCCCTTTCCTGGACACTGCTGTTCCCTCTGTCTTCTCTCTCCTGGAGGGACTGTTTGTGCTTCCCGTCTGCCACAGAACTGCCATTGTGGGGCTCCCCTTTGCTCTGGATATTGAACCTTCCTTTTTCTTTCTGCCCAAGGTTCCCTGTGGTTTGGCTGAGGAACAGTGTGCAATGGCTGGAAACACTCACCAAGCACAGCAGATGTCCTGTTTTTCTTGCGAATGGAACTTCCCCGCTGACAGAAGACAGCCCTCTTTGTTACAGGGGTGTGCTGGCTAGTCAGTCCATATGGGACAATATTTTTATTCATCATAATATTAAGGCATTTCCGAATGTCTCTTACCCAGATGCTTATCACTCTGTATTCTCCAATTTTCTATTATTAAGTTCTCAGGTAGTATTAAAATTAAAAGGCTTCAGTTCCCACGCAGAAAGTTGTGGCAAACCGGACACATTCCTTAGCCAACAGTTAATCCGATATTCTTCTATATCGTGAAGCCTTGCACCCAACTAATGCCATACTGCCTTCGGATAATAAACACCAGTATTCGCTGGCTGCTGTCTCCTCTCTCCAGAGTCCAGCCCCGAGATCAGAGGTTGTGGGGATGTTAGAGTTGGAATTGATTTCAGCTGGCCAATCTACTAGCAGTCCAACACATTAAACTCTCCCATCTCCCTGGATTCCCATATCTCCCTGTGTTCCAGTCTCTTGTATCTATAATTCTTCCCATTGCCAACAGTCATCAGGGCCCAATGAAAGTCCACCCAATACTGGATGGTTGTTAGGACTTTGATCATCACCTCATCACTGAGCCTGACTCCCCTCTTTACCCCTTCCATGCTTGGGCAGAGTTCTTGAATAAAGCTGCCTACCTGTCCTGTGCCTCTGAACAGAACTCCGTTTAGTTCTTGCTTCATATCTTTCAAACAAGATTCTTGGCCTGCCTCTCTTTGGACATTATCTCTGGTTTCTCCCTTGAGAGTTCTACTCATGTCCTTATTTGTTCCCAGTTATTACCTATTCTTCCTTCCTGTGGCCAGATCCACATGGGAGAGCATTTAGTCTTCCTAAAAATTATTCTTATGAACCCATGCTAATTGCACAGTTCTAGGAGCAGTGTGATATGTTAGGATTTGAGTTCAATATGTGCTAATCCAATCAGCGAAGTCAGCATGTCTGTCTTTATAGTTGCTCGGTGTCAGGAGACGTTGAGCCTCTCTTCTGGTTATTCATAGAACGTATGAGAAAGTGCTGTGAATTAGAGTGCCCCACTGGAATGTGGACATTTACAACTTATTATTTTCTAACTACTTATATCTGAGTGCCCATCCTCTAGCCTCCCTCTAATTCTTTCCAGCTTCTACACCCGCTGTTATGCATTCATATGCATTTTTCAAACACACACAAAAGGATGTGTGGTATTTGTTTTCTTGTGTCTGACTTATTTAACTCAATGTCAACCCTTCCCATATACTCTATTGAAAATTATAGGTTGCCATTTCTTTTTAGAGTGACATAATATTCCATGATATATATATACAGAAGATTTTCCTTCTGTAATTACAGGACCGTAGACTGATTCCAGATCTTAGCTATTCACAATAGTGCACCAATAAACATAGGTGTTTTAGTCTCTTATTTCCCTTATATATGTATTCAGAGGTAGATCATATGAACTTTCTTGGAAAAATTAAGAATATTGGCAAAGTGGATATCTTCGTTAGGGGATACCAATGCTGTGATAAAACACCATGACCAAAAGCAGTGTGGGGAGAAAAGGGTTTATTTGGCTAACACTTCCACATTATGGTTCATAATTGAAGGAAGTTGGGACAGACATTCAAACAGGGAAGGAACCTGAGGCAGTAGTTGATGCAGAGGTCATGGAGGAGAGCAGATTATTGGCTTGCTCAGTCTGCTTTCTTAAAGAACCCAGAACCACCAGCCAAAGAGTAGCACTATTCACAATGGGTTGGGTCCTCGTCTATCAATAGCTAATTAATAAAATTCTTTACCGACTTGCCTATCAACTAATCTCATGAAGGAATATTCTCAACTGAGGTCATCTGCTCTCAGATGAGCTTAGCTTGTGTCAAGTTGACATAAAACTAGCCATCCCAACAAACCCTTTGTCACCTTGACACCCAAACACATCACTGCTAAGCCACAGACTTTTCTTTCTTGTCCATCCCCAAGATCACACATTAATAAAGACATCACAATATAAAACATTTTTACATACTTAAAAAGTCCTACAACCTTACAAATTCTTCCCAGAAGACTTCACCTCAGTGATTCTGGCCTCTTCTTAATTACCACGAATTTCTTAGTTCCAGCTAACCAACATCAGTTGTCCCAGTAAAGCAAAAGTTTAACTTCACTGGTGTTGATCTCTCTCATTAATCACAGCAAACAACTACAGCTTGTGACAAGTAGACATCAAACTAGCTAGCACAGTACATGATATGGATTATAAGATACTGGGAAAGAGACCAGCACAAAGAAATGTTTTTACCGCTTTGGTATTTGTATTCTCCCAAAGCAATATTGGTCTTGAGCACAGTTTTGAAACTCCTATATGAAGCAATGCCCATGCCCAGCTTGACAGCCTGAGCTTTGAATTTAATGAATCATGATAGAATTTGGGTTACAGCATTTTCAGAAAGATGGCTAGGCCATTATAATACAGTCAAGACTGTGAGTCACTATACCATAGAAAGAGAGTGAGGCGTGCAGTGTAAATCTCTCATGTAGAGAAAAACACAGTGCCAGTAATGCTCAGGTCCAGGTGATCGATGACTCTTCTGGCCAAGTTAGCGATTTGAGATGAGAAAAGTAGAGCAGAAAGTATCACCAGAAATGAGCCTGCCCCAGGAATGATCCTGCAAGATGAATCCTAGTGTCTATTTGAAAGCAAACATATTTTATGAACCACTGTGACTTCTATGGTTTCTGCTCCTAGGTCATTAGCCTAGTAATGGATCAAGAGAGAAGCGGGAAACTGGCACTAGGATGGGAGAAAACATAGCCTTGGGGCTGTTAGTACCTGGGCAGGGGCACGGATTTAGTAACTAGTGTGTGACAGGAAATAGTCATATATTGTGTATCCTTGGGATTGATAATTGCTGCTTGTGAAGGAGGGAGGAGATTGTCTCATGATTCCCGAGAATGGGACACTCAAAGCAGATTCTGTACGAGTGAGCTGGGAAGATGTGGCAATGTCTTCTTTCATATTGCCCCGGATTCTGTGGATGGCAAGCTTGCAGAAGATTCTTGGGGGCTCCATCTATGTGGACTGGGTTCTACTCAAGGTCTAGCATGGAATCAGAGTAAAAATGGTTCTAAGATGACCTATGTCAACCTACCTCAATAAATCTAAGAAGAGGAGGTGAGAGTTGTCACTCTGGAAATAAGACGGTGCGGGGGAAGTGAATGGTAGACTGGGGATGGCAAGGCAAACCCAGAGAATATTCTTGAAAATATGTCTTTATTTGGGTTTTTCATTTTTCATGTATATTGGAAGATTCTTTCTGTGTAATTTAGAGTAGTTGTGGTGATTATTGATTTTCCTCGGCCTCAGTTTTCATCGCATGAAAATATGTCATCTCTAGATTCCCTATCATCCACCCTCAGATTCAACACTCTAAGTGTCTGGGTGTCACAGAATGTCAGCAGCATCCAATGTGTCACAGTAAGAGGCACTGCAACCCCCTGCCCCAATGCTCACAGGCATCCCCACCCAGCCACAGTTCAGCATCAGCCACTCTTAGAGATCTTGGCAATTTATTTTTTAAAAAACAGTGTTATAAAAATATCTATAGTTAATTTCCATTGGAAAAATATCAAGGACTTTGGTTTCCTAATTCTGGAAAGAAAGCTAAGTGATAAAAAAAAATCCAAAGAATCACAAATAAGCATAAAAAAGATGAATTTCAAGTCGCAAAGATGATTCTGCTCTTTTCTGAACAAAAGCCACAAGAGTGCTGGGAAGTGGGTTAGGCAAGGAAAGAGGAAGGAAGCCAATTTTAGAGGAAAGATTTTTCAAAGTGAAAGCATCAGGGCATTATCTTAAGATTATGGAAGATAAGAAGCACATTCTTCAGCATAAAATTAGGCAATGAAGGGACCCTATCTACATTATTTCCCCCAATATTTCTAAAGATCATAAAGCCAGAATGGCAGACAGCAGTGTTTGGAGGAAACAGAGCAATGCATGGATCACATTTTTTTTTCTCCAAGTGATGCTTTTGTACAGGTGGAACAAGCTGAAGGGAATGGAGGGGAGGAAGCTATTGCAAGCTGTCGTGATGCTGAGACGTGAAGGGACCCGCTTGTCTGTGAGAACCTTAAGTTCAGACTAGGTGGTACTAATATGTCCAGCACCTTCCCCAGGAGTTAGTCCCAGGGTAGTAGACATTCTACAAACAAAGGAACGGTTGCATGAATGAATGATCACATGCAATTTACTCTAGGGAGGGAGAAGTGGAGGGGAAGGCTGGCTGCAGTGATATTCTGCTTGAAATATGAATGAATTAGACTTGAGAATATGTCCTAAGAAGACATTTTCCATGTTGGCCATGTTTGTGAATTATCATCCACCAGTCGGCAGATGAGGAAGAAAGCAAAGATGAAAAGGAAGAAGTAAAAAGCTTGTGACTTGATGTTGTGACAGCGATCCATTCGTTAAGCAAGTTAGACTTCAGAGAAAGTCAATAATGACAAATATTCCAGGATAACTTCAGTAGATTACTTCTGCAGAGGACTCTCCGGAGAGATGACTCTTGCCAAGGACCTGAGCTCTGTTTCCAGAACCCATGCTGGTGATTCACAACTATGTGTAATTCTAGCTCTGTGGGATCCAGTGCCAACTTCTGGCCTCTGCCATCATACGCACACATCCACACAAAGACACAAGTGTAATTAGAAATAACAATTTATGAAAAATCCATCTATACTATAGTCTAAGGATTCTATAGGTTACATGTTTCAAACCTGAGCCCCAAAGTCTTCAAAGCCTCACTTTCCAGGTGGACCCCAACAGTATCAGACTTCCCCTAGTAAGTGGACATTTGGGTATTGCCATGAAAACAAATAGTATACTCACAGGTATTTCCATGATCTGAACTAACCTTCTTGTTGGGTGTGTGCCTTGCCATCTCTACCTTTGTACACTGGGAAATAAGCCTGAGCTAGGGCATTAATATGGAATATTTTATTTTGTGTGTTCATCAATAAATCTTGGACAGCCGGGCGATGGTGGTACACACCTTTAATCCCAGTACTCGGGAGGCAGAGGCAGGCAGATCTCTGTGAGTTCGAGACCAGCCTGGTCTACAGTGCTAGTTCCAGGACAGGCTCCAAAGCTACAGAGAAACCCTGTCTCGAAAAAAAAAAAATCTTGGACATCTCCAAATTTTCAGGTACATTAGACCAAACTAACTTTCTGTGGAAATTAACACTTTAAATTTGACATTGCAAAGTGAGCCTATAGCATGCTTCTAATTAGATGGCTTTCAGATCCCTTTTGTTGTAGCCCCTGCCTGATTTTCTCTCCCTTTGCTCATTCAGCTGCTTTGAAAGACCTTCTTGTTATTGCTTGAATAGCTCTCTCTCTCTCTCTCTCTCTCTCTCTCTCTCTCTCTCTCTCTCTTTCTCTCTCTCTCTTTTTCTCTCTCTCTTTTTCTCTCATCAGCACCAGAAGGATCCTCACCAGCACCCTCTAGGAACTCATTCTTTGCCACCCAGGTCTCAACTCATATGACGCCTATTTTTCTTTTAAAAAAGCTTTCTGTCTCCACCACACCGAGAATTTCATACCTACTAACTCCGTTGCCTTCAAGTATCCATGACTTATCATTGATTGATTACCGCTTTCCAACCAATAATATAAATGCTAATAGAGAAGGACCTTCTATTACTCCTATGTGGAAATAACACCTGGCAGGACACAGCAGATAGCAAATATTTGAATTAGAGTAGTGGATTCAATATGCTCTTAATTGGGGTGAAGTGAGTTTATATTGATATACCGTGAAGTAAAGTAATACTTATAAGATAGCATTTACTTTGCAAGAGTCTAAAGTGAGGGAAAATGGAAGATAAGACATAAAGATGGCCAGAGCCAACTTTTACCTGTGCTGCTGTTAGCTCTCTGGAGCATGAGAAGTCATTTGTTGCTTCTCTGTATTCATCTGAGACGGATATTTAACAGGGGCAAAATCATTGCTCACATTATAAATTCCTAGTTTGGGTTATCATCCTACATGTGATTCTAAACTCAGGGAATAAAGAATGTCTTCATTATCTTTTTTGTATGGAAACAAGGTGAAGAACATATAAAATTGTAAGGGGGATTTATTTCACACAAATTCTTTCTAAAATCCTTGAAATTCTGTGCTCTGTGACTTCATTTGCACAAATATATTTGCATGCCCTAATTGGAGACATTGGCAAAAATCCTTGAGAAGGAACTTAGCCTTTTGCCCTCCAGAAAGAAATCAATTCTCTCTGAAACAGCTACCGCGTTGCCTCTGTTGCAGAAGGCAAGTAGCAGAGGCATTACTTTTGCTTACAGAATTAGAAGGGACAGTTGAATTAGCATCGATTTCCAAATGAAGCTAGATGAGTTGCTCCAAATAAGGTAAATTAGAATTTACTTAGCAAAAACTCTGCCTCTGTGAGTCTATGTAATACATCGGCCCCTGTGATGCAGGGAGGAGAACTACCTGGACAGAGAGAGGGATGAGGGTACTGGAACTCGATCTGAATATCTGTGACACACTCTGCTGGGGTCAGGGCATTCTTCAGAGGCTATTCTAACATAGTCCATGCTTTCAGCTTCACCCCTGGGAAACACAAGACTTGACTGATTTATCACCCACTAGCTCAAGTTAAAGAAGAGAAGAATCTGGTTTGGGTTGTAAGTCTGTTGTGTGTGACCCACAAGTACCCTTGAGCTAGTAGCATTTACAACTGCTAACCTCTAATCTCTCTGCTACAAATGGAAGTTAAAATTGTCAGCTACCCCATGGGTAGAGATGGGGAGAAATAAATGGATAGCATGTAGAAGTAAAAGGACAAGATGTTATGTAAATATCCCATAGGGTACATCCCACTCTTCATTGGCTATGAAGCCGAAGCTATGAAGAATTCTGCTGCTGCTGCTTCTCCGGGCAGTTGGCTTTATAGCACCCAATGCCAGGGCACTCTAAGGGGAGCCCCTATGTGGGATAGGCATAGTTTTCTCTGCCCACAAATGTACCAGTTCTCAGTCACAGCACCTTCAACTACCAAGTCTGGACCCGGTATCGTCATCCTCACTATAATTTCCAAAGAACTCCGATTGCTGGCGTTGACATGAGAGATAAAAATTAATTGCTGGCTATCCTTTAAATCTCTAAGTCCTGTGATATGGTGCCCTGAATCATCTCCTGTCTAGTCCACCCTGAGATCATGTAGAAGGGGGCGCAACACATAGAGATGTCATCCCACCACAGAAAGCCATTTCGCCATCAACAAGCACAGGTAAGCAGAGCTAGCTCCTGCAGGCATTTATTACATCTGAGTTAATTTCATAGTGGAAATAATGCAAATGCCCAGGGAAATGTTGGCAATGGTACAACTTATGATAAATCAAATAGCCTGAAGAGATGTGTAGAAGAGCTTTGGAGTGAACAAAGGCTTCGGGGCTAAATGTCAGATGACAGGTTAGCGATGGACTGGCTGAGGTATGTGTACCGTGTAATTGATCAATTTTTAAATTACTGTGTGGTTTGCTATCAAACCAGATAATGGCATTTTGGTCCACTTTGATCCAATCCTTTCCCTTCAGCTTTAAGAAGTATGTCTTACAGAGGGCTCAGATGTTAATACTGAGGACATTCTTGGTTTCTGAAGGGGTTTACTTGCTTTGTGTGTGTGTGTGTGTATGTGTGGAAGGGCCTTCCTTGGCAATCTACCACTTCCAACACTCCTAATTGTCAAGGGAAACGTGTTTCTTGTCCTCAGGCCTCATATGAGGTGTCCCAGTTAAGGCACAAAGATGAACCATTTCACATTTCCGGGGAAACTGTACTCATGCAGCTCTGTGGAGGGACCAGTTCTTGGCTTTGTGTCACCAGAGACACAATGGAGAACGATTTCTGTGCACATCAAAGTCTTTATCTTTTTCCTGTTTTATTCCTGAATAAAAAGAGATATGTGTTTTATATGCAAGAAAAGGGCCAAAACTTTTATCTTTACCAGTCCAATTTTCCTACAGGCAATTTATAACTCTCATATTATTATATCTAGTCCTAGAAGTTAAAAATTTAAGCTAAATAAGAGCAAAAGTTTTTTAGCTTAAAAAGTTTTAAGTTAAAAAAAAGACAAAATTTTAATTTTTTGAATGTAGAGATAGTGATATTTATTTAAGATCTCCTGTTAGGGTTTGATTCAAGAAGTGCATCTTAGGACAAATGGATTTTTATTTTGGACAAGGGTTAAGCGTATTGCTAGGTAGCTCTTATATCTTAAATTGACCCATTTCTACTGGAGATTATAGTCCCTTATTACCTGCTGACCCTTTTATAGGCTATCTTTTATCATCTCACTGTGGAGTAGTTAACAATGCCTTTGTAGTTTATAAAGTACTTAATATACCTCATTTGAGCCTCAAGTGGTAGTTTCAGAAATAGGAACATCATTTTCCAAATGAAATATGGCAACTAAGCTGTAAAGTCCTCAAACATTAGACATTAGACTGAGTCCAGATGCAGTTTTCTAGAGTTGTGGCCCTATGATAACATATATCTGCCTAAAGAAAAAGAAAATGACGCAAATGGGGAATTATAAAAAGAATGACTTAAAACAGGAGGTTTGTCTCCCATGAGGTGTAATCTAGGCCAGGACTCTTATTTTTCTTCTTTCAGTCTAAAGGGAGCAAAACAGAATCAGCATGGAAAAAATCCAGGAAATAAATGTCAGAGAAAACAAGTCTATCGAAGTTAAGTATGTCAAGTGCGGGGTTGGGTGGACACGGCATCAAATGAAAAGCAGTAGGAAGTAGAGAAGAATGCTGAGTGTCTATTTGCTAATATGTACAGGGTGTCTTGGTACCTTTGTGATGACTGAGTTAATGGGTTGCTTTAACTGACCAAAACCAAAGCAGCTAATGTCCCCCAGTGCTAGTGAGAGAAGGAGCCTGAAGCCTTTTCAGGCTGGACTCCCACTGGCTTGCTGCCTCTGCTATCACATGATGGATGGAAGTTCTACCAAGCCACGCAGGTCTGGGGGCAGTCACTAAAGCAGGGTGACAAGGATGACTCATGTTATTTTGTTGTTTTCAATACTACAGAATGTCAAAAAGAGTTGAATTCTACTTGACATCATGATGAAAACTGGTTCTCTAAGACTGGACATTTCAGAATGCCGGGGGCACGTGAGCTGGGGAGGAGAAAGAGAAGTCACTTCCCAAACGCAAACCCGATGGAGTGGAAGATCCTGCTGCCTACTCACAGCCCATACAGAGCAGCCCACTACAGGCCCTGGCTGCCCGGATGAAAGAACTTTTGGATGCAAATGGTGACTTCAGTGGAAACCTATTGTTAGACACGTGTTCAGTAGTAAAACCACGGACCCATCCCTGAATCCCCCAAAACTGTAGACTGGTTATATTAAAGGACATTTGTGTGTGTGTGTGTGTGTGTGTGTGTGTGTGTGTGTGTGTGTGTGTGTGTGTGTGAATGTACTGGCTCTGTCTTATTCAAGGCCAGGCAGCTGGTAGTGGGAACATCAGGCTTGAATTAGGAGCCCGAGTTCAAAGCCTGTGCTGAAACAAGTAAGAACAGATAAAAATACACAAAGATTCCACACCACAGTGGAGTCAGGGGGCCACAGTCAGACTTCTTTCTATGTCGCCCCCTCTAAGACTTGGGGATCATTGTGGAAAAAGGGCCAATAAGCATAAACATCAGAGGAAGGGATAGAGGTCTGAATATTGTTCTCTTCCTAGGTAAAACCTTCTACCTAACAGGGAAACTCTGGAAGACACAGGATGTTAGAAAGGAGGTAGGGTGGTCTAAAGAGCAGTAGAACATTCCCCCACCTACAGGGAATCTCCTTACATCTGAAAGGAAACAACTGAAAGGCTTCAGAAAAGTCCCTGAAACCAACTAGATGCATTAGGTCTCCCTTCCCCAAGCTGTAGGACCACTGAGAGATGCTCAGAGACAGGCTGAGCACTGTAGACAAGGCTCAGACAGACTTGGTTTCCTGGAGAAGGTTCAAACTGACTGAGCTTCTTAGGAAGGACACTCTGCAGCCCATGGAGCCGCCTGTAGGCTGTGCAGTGTGCCACAGGCTCCCATCTTTGTGAGCTGTCAACCATCCTGGAGAGGGGTTTGGTGAGGCAGGTGTTTTTGAGTCATTTCTACTCCTGAAAGTAAGCCCTCCCAGGAATTTCCCACAGGAATTGTAAGTAATGCCAATAAAAGTCATTGGTCACCAACTGGACTTCGGTGAGATTTGTACTTTGATCTGTCTTTGGGTTCCTATCTGAAGCAAGTGGACATTTGTTCATGACTCCCCAGAAATAGTGTCACACAACACAGTACCTCATCTTCGTTTCCTTGTGGATACTGGGGATACAGATTCAGGGATTCATGGCTGCATGACAGTAGAATGCTTATACCCACAAGTCTGTGCTGTGCTCAGCCTTAGCCAGAGAAGCGTCCTTTTGCAGTGGGTGGCAGTCAATGCAGAGACTCATAACTGGTCACAATGCTGAGGGTCATTGACAATGGATGCTTACACCTAGATGGAGATCTGTATCAACCCCTCCAACAGTGCTAGGAAAAGGATAAGTAAGAGCTGGAAGGTGGGAGGAGTGTGTTAGGAGTTGTCTTTTAGGCATAACATAATTATTGTATTCATAAAAACAGCTATAGTCACCTGCCCAAGACCCAAGTGACACTAATTGGGTTCTGTGGGTTAATAGTGTATTGTCCATGCTACTATGTGTACTATGGTCCTTTAGCACCTGTACTACGTGTACTACGGTGCTATGCCTATAGAAAGTCAGGCAAGGGGCTGGAGAGTGAAACAAACACACAGAGACAGAGACATGGGTCATCCTTGAATTCCCCAAGAATGCCCCTTTATTATGTTCAGGGGCAGTTTATATAGTGTTCTGGTCACGCCCCAGCTCTCGGGATCTTTCAGCTACAGACCCATCACAACCCACTCCCCTGCCATCAGGGTCTCATGCTCAGAGCAGCTACAGGAAATTCAGGGTCTGGTGGTCTGCAGTCCCCAATTCTATAGCTGAGTGGAAGGGCACATGAAGGTGGGAGGGGACATGTTGGGTAGTCGGGGGAGGGAGTGTCAGGGAAGATGGGGTGGGTGGGTATAATCAAGAAACATTGTATATGTATATAAAAGTGCTGAAAAGCATATATGAAACATTTTTTAAAGAAGAGAACTGTTGGTGGTTCTAAGTGTAAATAAATATGCATTTATTATATTATATATGTCTTT
>NC_022010.1:38416172-38436162 GCF_000317375.1 Microtus ochrogaster
CCTGTTGTGTTGAAGATTAATTGTGAAATAAATGTACTCTAAAATTGGCACTTTTTAAACTCAGGACTTGGTGTTAATATAGGGATAGATATGTCTTATCTCTCTGACTATAGGTAACTTGCCTTTGAGACAGTCTCACATATGTACATATACATTCATATGCACACACCACACATGCACACATACATGAGAAAGAGAAAGATAGAGAAAGAGAGAAAGATTATATAAGGAAGGACTATGCTGTCCATTGGCTGTTACCAAAAAGCAAAAGGATTATCAATTATCAATGAATGACTTCCAACCATGAAATGACCATAGAGTGCTTCACATCAGTGATGATTGATTTTTCTCTGTCAATCAGATTGGGTTACAGGGTGCCCAGATAGCTACTCAAATCACTCTGGGTATGTGAGGAAATATCTCTGGGTGTGATCAATGATAGAATTGGTGAGCTGAATAAGGCAGATCACTTCCGTAATTTGAGTTGGCCTCTTGCAATCAGTTGAAGCCTAAACAGAACCAAAGTGTTGACCTCAGGAATCTAACAACCCTCTTAGCTCTCCATCTTAGCAGATCTGGGAACCTAGCGTTCATAGAAATGTGGGCCTACTTCTTATTAAAAAAATCTCTTTTTCTTATATTTTTGGTTGAGAGCCTTGCCATTAATGGCTGAACCATCTTGAAAAACCAAAATAAAAAAACCTCTTTGTCTATAAAAATATTCAGATATATGTATATTTCAATTTAATTTTATTTTTGTGTTGTGTGGTGTGTCTGTGCATGCGTCCATGCACTGCACAGTACAAGCTCCTGTGAGGGGCATGCACGCATGTTTGTGTTCACACATGGGAAGGCCCCAGGTTGATGTTTACTGTCTTTCCTCCATTGTTCTCTAACTTTATTCTTTGAGCAGGGTCTCGCACTGAGCGTGAAGCTCATTCATGTGGCTAGGCTGACTGGTCAGTGAGCCTCAGGTATTCTGTCTTCTCCCTCATCCCCAAGGCTGGTGCGGATTACAGTCACACAACCCCATGCCAGGCTTTTTATGTGAATTCTGCGGATCCAAACTCAGGTCCTCATGCTTGTGTGGCAGGGATGTAACTGACTGAGCCATCTCCCCAGCCTACTATCTTTTGATGTACATGGAACAATTTGATCATGTGATAGCTCATGTTAATATAATCCTGTTTTGAAATATATGTAAGCAAAATTAAACAAACTGAATTTTCTTCTTTCAACTTCCTATTCATTTTCTAGTGGTTTCCAATTGGAGTTAAAGAATCTTTTAATACAGGGTCAGTTTATAACTGATCCAACTTCAGGGTGTTGAAATACCACTCCATCTTTGGGACAGATTGAAAAAGGAAAGCATGATTGGATTCCGGGAGTTCAATTTCTATTAGTGAAGCTATTTTTACTTCTAGCTTCCTTTTACAGCCAAATTATAGACTAGCGCTCCGATCCTGCAATGTGGAAGCGACAACAAATCTTTGCCTTTCAATTTTTAGTTTTAATGTGTATTTTATGTACAGGAGGGTAGTCACCGCAACAAGTCTTCCTAGTGATAGTTATCTAGACACACTGAAAAATGGGTAGTTTTTCTTCTACATTTGTGGCAAATGGGATTTTTTCCCTTGGTAACTAATGGAGTGTATCTCTCGACAGTACACGACTCTGTGGATTAATTCTATCAGCATAAAGATTAGTGTAAAGCTTACTCAATATGCAGGACATTTTAGTTGTCAGCAGACTTTAACATGGGCATCATTCATTTATACATAATTCTGTATGCAGGTATTGTTCATATGTTAAAATTAAATATGTATATATGTTTAATTTGGTATTTACACATGCATTATATATTCTCTTTATTTAAGATAAAGTGCAGAAAAAATGCCTACCCTGATGTGGATATCCAAGGGCTTAAGGGTTTTATTCATGTCCTTATGGAGGATGAAAAATTGTTAGGACTAAGAATTAATTACAGGATTCTTCCCGTCCTGTTATGTCATTCTTGAGATAAGCTTCTGCCTGAACATTGTTCTTTCTGCTGATCCCCTCCATCAGCGACCCGGATCTGAGGTGTCTGCCTTTCTCGGTGTGTGTGTCTAATTATAGGTACTACGCACCGTGCACAATAGTCTCCGCTTGCATTTCAAATACAACGTGATAATGGGAAACACCCTTCCCATTTCCATTTCTTCTGTTTCTTACCACCTGAAGCTGCTCACACCTAAGTCGCTGGGTTGTTAAGAGGTTTGAATGGTTCTGTGAGAGTGCTTTATGGAAGTCCAGCAGGATCTAACAGAGACAGAGAAGTCAGAACTAATTTTCTAAAGGCAAAGCACTTTCAGCTCTTTGGGACCAGTTACATCATTTTGTATATTGTTTTCTCTTGAAAAAGTCAGTTTCTAGTTATCAAAAACATTAAAAATGATTTTTTTGTCATGGCTAGGCAGAAGTCTCATAGAGAGTTAATTGTCCTCACTGTTTGGGGTAGGATGCTGTGCAGGCAACCAGTGAGATACTCTAACTTGGAAGGATCAAATTCAAAATACAGAAAAAAGCTGAGACCTCCTGGCTAGGCTTGTGCTTTAATAAGTATCTTTGGGTCTAGAGAGGTGGATAGAGGATTTTGGGAATACTCACTTGTGACCTGTGCTTGTTTAGGTGATTGATTTCTAATCATGTGACCCGGATGCACACTTGCTCAGTCCAACAAAGTCTGATGCTTCGCTTCCTTGGTTGAAATAGTACTTTCAACAAACAGCGTCAATACTCTGTAACCCATAAGACCCCCTTTCTACCTCACTACTTTACCTACCCTGTTTGGGAAAGGTTAGACTTTTTTTTTTTTAATCCTCAAGAGAATAATGACCTTGATTCAAGCCACAAGCAGTGATGAGCTGAATCTCCTACAGTTTTCAAAAGATTATTCCATGACTCCATGTAAAGTTGTTGTTGTTTTATTTATTTGTTTGTTTGTTTTGTTTTGAATGACCAGTACGTGGCCTGGGTACATGATCCTCAAAGGCCCTCATGTAGAAGACTTTGTCTCCAGGGTGGCTGCACTGGGTAGTGGGAATCTTTGGAAGACAGTCTAGAGTGGGAACTTCAGTCCTCAGGGAGGCTGTGGGACCTGGGAAATGTCCTCACTCTCTGTTTCCTGCCAATGAGATGAGCAGGTGTTGTGTGCTTACCAGCTCGGATGCTCTCTAATATTCCCACCAGAGTCACCAAAACCATGTTCTTCGATAAATGAATTATTTCAGGGACACATTAGTGTAATGTGAAGCTGACTCATATAGTGAATAGGCAAGATTAGCTCCTACTTAGAAAAATCATTTAAAGTAAAACTATAGTTTTTTGTTGTTGTTGTTCATACTTAGTGAAGGATTAAGCATATGTTATCCACAATGAAAAGAGGAGAGCAGTGGAGTTATGAACCTGGGTTCAAATCATTGCTCCACCAATTCTTTGCTGTATCACTGAATGTATAATACCGTGTGTATGTGTGAGGTGTACATATATATGTGTATATATAATAACAAATAACAGTTATGTTTGTTCTGTCAGTGCCTGACTAACACAGCTGCCATGCAGCTTCAGCTCACGATTAGTTGCCAAGCACCCAGATCAATAGCATACTTATCAGCTCTCTGGTATCACCATGTCCATCTGTCCCATGTTAGAGAGAACTGTTTTGAAATTTCTCACATTCATGGGAACAGATAACACTAGGATTATTTGAATAAGCCTCAAGGAATTTTATTATATATTTACCAAAATTATATATAATATATACATATCTATATAAATCTTCTTTAAAATTATTTTTTATTGATTGTTTGGGAATCTCACATCATGTGCCACAACTGTGCTCACCTCCCCATCTTCCCATGTTGTTGTTGTCCTGCTCCTCCTACTTCTCCTCCCCAAAACAAACAAACAAACTACCTACCTAACTAACTAACTAACAACTAACTAACTAAGTCTGTTTGTATTTCTTATGGTTCATAGGTTCACTGGAGCATGGACAAATTCCTAGTGGCCAGTCCCACAAGGGAGGATGAATCTTTCTCCATCTGCATAGGCACAAGAAACCAAGCAGTGGCCTGAGTGGGGTGGAGCTAGCTCTCTCCCTCCAATGCCACCACCTAATACCACAGTGCTATGGGCTGGTGAGGGGCAGGACCAACTCCCTCTTGTGAGGGGCGGGGTCTGCTCTTCCATGCCTGTCATCATTGGTGCTTCCCCTTCATTGGTCTGTGATGGACAACACCAGCTCTCCCATACACAGCTGGTCCCACCTTATAACTGCCACCAAGGGGCGGAACCAGCTCTCCTGTACCCACAAACATTAATATGACTTCTGGCCACAGACCCAGCCATGGGCATCTGTATGGGCTTTGGTAGTAATAAAGGCCAAGGACATCAACATGGTCCTTGGCTGTATCATAAACACTTACCCACTTGTGGCCGTCATGGGCTTCATGAACCAAACCACGAGCCTCAACATGGTCTCAGAAGGTTGAACATCAGCATGGCTCCCAGAGGCAGGAAAGCCTGAAGACGTCACCAAGATTTCGGACAGCAGCTCAAACTGTATATGTCCATGTAGATCTCAGGCTTCATTGCACTCTGGGGCAGCAGCACAGACCATTACAGTCTGAGACAGCAGCATGGACCACTGACACCAACATGGCCTCCTGTGGTATATCAGACCACAGTGGTCAATCAAAGTGGTCCAATCCAGAAAGTGATTTTTTTCCTCATCTCAAACCTCCATTATTGCCCAGAGACAAGGAGAGCCCCATCAGACATCAGGACACTTGTCTCCCTAGCACATATAGTGCCCTATTTTCCTATCTTTCCCACCTCTCCATTACATATTTGTTCATTGTAGTGGCACCCACTTGTCCAGGCCAGTGGGGCCTGCTTGGTATGACCTAGTCAGTGCTCAGGTATCTTCCAGCAGGCGCAGGCATTTATATAAACCTTAAAAGAAGCTGTGTCACTTGGGTTTGGCCTTGCACTGCTTCCCATAAGAATCATAGCCTATAAAAACCCCATTAACACGTACGTATAAGAACCTCCTTTCAAATGGTTGATGAAGGTAGTCCATGTGATTCCCCAATAATATAAATTATTCCTGTTTGCTGATGCCTGTGGTTGCCTCTCAGAGACTGAAGGTAAGTCCCTATGCTGAAGACAGTGCACACTTAGAATACAGGAATCAGATTATTCTAGATGGATCTAAACTGAAAGCCCCTTTTCTGTGGTATAGCTTTCAGACCAAAAATACTATATAAGTTTCCAAGGGAGGGAAGAAATTAATAGTCTTGCACAGTTGCAACATGGACCAGAATGACCAGATATTGATAAAGATGCAATGGTAGCACCCACATGCTGTAGAATAATACTCTTGTGCCCTGTAAATATTTGTCACTCATATAGGTTTAATGAAACACTAATTGGCCAGTGACCAGGCAGGGAGTATAGGCAGGATGACCAGACTAGGAGAATTCTGGGAAGAGGAAATGCTCAATCTGCAGTTGCCACCCAGATGCAGAAGAAAGATGACAATGCTTCACTGAGAAAAGGTACCAAGCCAAGTGTGTTTCTTTGAGTCTGAATGGCTATGGGACCAGGCAGGAGAGAAATTTCCATCTACAAATGGCACCCAATGTGGGGCTCAAACACATGACCCTGAGATTAAGAGTCTCATGCTCTACCAACTGAGCTAGCTAGGAAAGGCTCAGTCTGCAGCTGCAACCCAGATGTAGAGGAAGCAAGGTGAAAATGCTATACTGAGAAAAGGTACCAATCCACGTGGCTAAACGTAGGTAAGAATTATGAATTAAATTAAGTTGTAAGAGCTAGTTAATAATAAGCCTAACCTAATAGGCCTAACAGATCATAATTAATACAAGCCTCTGTGTGTTTCTTTGGTACTGAATGACTGTGGGAGAGAGTGGGACAGAAACTTCCATCTACAAATGGCACCAAAATGTTTGGCAAGAATTTCTACATAAAGACTAAGAAAACTTAAAAAAAAAGATTCTAGACAGACAAAACAGATTCGAGCATGGCTTCTTGGTAGCAGCATTGTCTCAGATAGGCTCTATTTGCTGGCAGCAAGTAGAAGCATGGCTCCTTTAAGAAAGGTTTCCTGACTCAGCATTAGCAGCAAAAACCTCACAACACTTTTAAGAGGCTCTGCCACCAAACACTTACATGATGTCTATGAGCAGCCAGCATCATGATGCTTAGTGGTGGCATGAACGTGGAAACTCCACAGAGTTGTGGTAAAAAACATGGCCCCTGCCAGTACTACCACCATGAAGCCAGACACTCTGAAAACCAAGGAGTGGGGCAGATCCAGCCACCAAAGTCGAGGCTTTAATCCTAGCTATGTCACTTAGCAGACTAAAGACTCAGAGATAGACAATAAAGGCTGATTCAGAGGAAAAGAAAAAAGAAAAAACCTCTATATGTTTTACAGTGTGTTAGAAAATATACATAGGCTTGGAAGAGAAACGAAAAAAAGATAGAGAAATACTTAAAAAAGAAATAGAGTAGTGGGGTGTGGTGACACATGCCTTTAATCCCAGCACTTAGAAGGACCACATACCTCTATGTAATCCCAGGATTTGGGAGACAGCAGCAAATGGATGTCTGTGAGTTCTAGGCCAGTCTTGTTTACAAAGTGAGTTCCAGAACAACCAAAGATACACAGAGAAACCCTGTCTCAAAAAACCAAAAAATAAAAATAAAAGAAATAGAATTTTAAAAAAAGCATGTGAAGATGGAAAATACACAGTGAGTCTGGATACTGTATGTTATTGTGTTGTCTTTGAATTTGTAGAAAGCTGAGGAAGGAGCAACAGCTGCTTAAAGACATTTGGTTATAAGTGCTGCTGGATTAATCTAACATATATATTTTGAAAATGCCTTAACTTCAAATTTTAAGTCAAAAGATATGTTACTTTGAATAAATTTTGCTTTTGTTTCCATAGGAAATGAGAGACTGTGGCTTTATTCTTGTTTAAGAAAAATAAGGTTTGGTCAAGAAAGACCCCCTGGAAAATCTCCAATGGGAACAGATGGCCCAGATGATTCAACATTTTCGAGCATCTCTGTTGAAGTTTCCTCTGAGTTCTACATCCAGAATGGCTTCAAGACTGCTGACTGAGATAATACAGGCTCACAGAATATTCTAGTCAGGACTTGACCATATTCCTAATTTTTCTTTAGGTCCCCACAAGACTATCAGCATCCTCAATCAGCATGAAGTAGCCTAAAAACTGTGCCCATATTCCCACAAAATGGATTATGGATATGTTTCTTTGTTTAGAGTGTTGGTTACAAGTTGTTGTAGATAATGGTCAAGAAAAAAGTAAACAAAGGAGATTAGATTCAGAGTTCTTTTGAAAAGAAAAAAGTGGAAGACCTTGGGATAATGCTCTTGTACCCTGTAAAGATTTGTCACTCGTATTGGTTTAATAGAATGCTGACTGATCAGTAGCCAGGCAGGAAGTATAGGTGAGGTGACCAGACTAGGAAAATTCTGGGAAGAGGAAAGGCTCAGACACAGTTGGCATCCAGATGTAAAGGAAGCAAGATAAAGATGTTGTACTGAGAAAAGGTACCAGGCCATGTGACTAAACATAGGTAAGAATTATGGGTTAATTTAAGGTGTAAGCGATAATTAATAATAAGCCTGAGGTAATGGCCAAATCATTTATAATTATTATAAATCTCTTGTTTTTTTTGGGGGGGGGACTGGATGGATGCAGGACCAGGTGGGACAGAAACTTTTTGGTGGTAAACAACAGCTGTCTAATTAGACTTAAGGCCCACTCAACAAGAGGAAAATCATACTTGGTACTAGAAACATAACCAACTTCCTGAGGCTAGTGAGGTCATGGATCTCAGAAGAAAATTTAATTTTGTCACTTTGCTAGGCCAGCTTAATTCCTAATTATATTCTAAATGTTACCCTTATACCTACAGATAAGTGTACCTACCACACCTCATTAAAGAAGTTTTTCTTTACAGTAGATAGAGATATCACACACACACACACACACACACACACACACACACACTACCACCACCCCCATACACACAAAATCACAGCTGGACATAATGAAGAGATAAATAGATATGGGGAGGGCCAAATCCCAATGAATGCCTCTACACCACTCTTCCTGTATCTGTGGCTCAGGTAATCACAGAGGAAGACTGGGGAAAACTGTTAGAACCAGAATACCAGGAAGTCTGCTGGTTTCTCATAGTCTCTCATAGATATGCAAGCTCAAAAAAGGTTGGAAGAATGGTGATATCAATAGACATATTAACTATGAAGGAGGTAAATCTTACAGGGCACTTAGTCAAAGAACTACAGCTTCTAAGAGAAGGAGAATTGACCACTCTCAGGGATGAGCCCCTAATTGGTTATTCAATACAAAGTATTTAGTCTTGAATTAGTATATACACAAACAACAAAAATAGACTTGAAAGGTGAGATTAAATATTTGTATATATATATATATGCATACATATACATATATGTAACAATAATAATCAAAGAAGAAGAGGCTGTCAGTTTGAGAAAGAGCTTGGAGGAGCATAGAAAGAGTCAGAAGGAAGGATCTTGGAGGGGGATAAAGAGAAGAAGGGTATAGGGGAAAGTGATGTGATTATATTTTAACTAAGATATATATAATATAAAAATAAAGCCAGAGTAGGTGTGGTCTTACATTACCATTAGAGAGACAGCACACTTCTTCTTGCCTGGAGTTCCCAGACTACATATGATAGTTGGTCATTCTAATAATCACAGCATAAATATCTGTATCCAAGAAACAATGAAGTATTATAAAATATGAGCTGTTAAACATGCAAAATCTCCAGGTTCAAAATGTAACAGATAGGCCCAATGGAAGGACAATTTGTCCACACTACCAGCTTTCAGGTGGGGAATGTGGTCACTGACCTGGACAGGTGGGACACACACACGCTTCCTAAAATCAGTGGGGGAGCAAGTTCATATTGGTCCATGCTGTCAGTATAGGCATCTTCTCGAAGTAGCACGCCAAGTGTGAAGCTTCCAGTGTTGCCTTGTAGTGATGATTGAGGTAAAGCCTTGATTCCTTTTTAGGTCCTAGGTTTGATAATTTTGTCCAGTGATAATGGTGCAGTTTCATATTTCTACAAAATATATGTTTCTCTGTGCATTGTTTGAAAAGTGTTTAATTATTTTATGTATAAAAATGATGGCTCATAGTAAAATGGTGGTTATACAGTTTTACTCTAAATTCATGTACAAAAATTAATATTTCAATTGGTGCTGAGATTCATATGAAATTGTAATTGAACCACACCTCCAACTTAGTCATATTTGCAAGTGATTATTATGATCATAATAACATATCCAAATGGCATGATCTTATTTACATTTGATGTCAAATCATTGTCCAGACATGAGGGTAACTCGAACAATCATATGGCCATTGATTGTAGTGATAGGAGCGGCGGGCTGCTTTCCTGGCCACCGGCCGCCCGCATGGCTAGTTTTACCCAAAATAATTATACAGAAACTGTATTCTTTTAAACATTAGTTCCAGCCTCTTATTGGCTAGCTCTTACATATTGATCTAACCCATTTCTAATATTCTGTGTAGCACCACGAGCTGGCTTACCAGGAAAGATCTTAACCTGCGTCTGTCTGGAGTGGGAGAATTATGGCGACTGTCTGAGTTGGCTTCTTTCTCCCAGCATTCTGTTCTGTCTACTCAGCCTGCCTAATTTTCTGTCCTATTAAAGGGCCAAGGCAGTCTCTTTATTTAACCAATGAATTTAACACAAAACAGAAGACTCTTCCCCCATCAATTGATCACACATGATCTGGGATATTAGGAATGTATTGCTTTGGGAGGTTAAGCACTTTCATCTTACAAAGTGTATGCCAGAAGCCAAACTGAAGAACAAGTATGGGCTGAATTGTGACACTCGAACCGTTGAGTATGTTTCCGTCTGTGGCCTATCCCACATGTTTAAAACACTTGAAGTGGATTCCCAATGCACCTGTATAAATGGTGCTTACTCTTGTCTGATTTTAGTTGCCTTTACCTTTGACTGCCACATTCGTCCATTCTTCATTCCTGGGGGTGTTTGGTCTGAGATGCCCAAGAAATAGGCTAACCGAGCTACCCATCGTATGAATGTAAATTTCAGTGGCTAAATTGTAAGATTGCACATGCACACTGCTGCTTTTGTCCCTGTATTGAAGGCCCGGTCTGTTGTTTTTCACTCAATACAAAGGCTGCACCTTAAGCAACTGCTATCCCAATTGGCAATTGCAATTCCACAGCTACCCACAGCCGTTCAGCTGCACAGGCTGCAGTCAGGCGAGAATTCTGTTCCCTCAGGCACTGACTCTATCACCATGGCTGAAGGAAATGATATCTAAATCTCTATGCTTCTGTAGAACCCAGGATTCAAAGGTTGAGGTGAAATTCTCCTATATCAGAGAGACCAAATAACAACTAACTTTCTCTCCTTGCTTGCATCTCCAGAAAAAAAGGGTGTCCTTCTACTCGGTCCCCACTAAAGATCCATCGTTACACTCCTTTCCTCCCTGCCACTTCCTGTCAGCTAATTGCTGACTCAACCTTCTGGCCCCAGTTTGATCTTATTTAATCAAACAAATGTAATGCATCTTTACACTATTAACAATAGCAGCAGAAACAAATGTAACACACCTTTACATAGTTAGAAAAATATTCCACAACATTGGTCCTCAGTGTGGTAACGTGAGAGGTGGTTAGACTTTTAGGAAGTGGGATTTCCTAGGAACCTTGCCTTTGAGAAGTCATGAGGAACACTGATTTAATTTCTGGAGGAGAGCTGTTCTACACTGAGTAAGCATGACAATGCCCCTCCCTCAATCTGGCAACTTGTTTAGAGATGGAATCTCTTCTCCTACTGCTGTTGCTACCTTTCTGCTCTGAGACCCTCACCTGAGACTCAGGGCTCCACTGATCTCGGATCCCAACCATGTAGAACTGTAATATAAGTAAGCCTCTTTTCTTTATAAAATTTGTTTGTCTTAGGTAATTTATTATAGTAAGGAAAATGAGATTAACGTATAAGGCAGAGCAATACAATATCAATATTTGTGCATGTGTGATGGTTGGTCAATTCAACGTGACAATGTAACTAGATAGAAAGTTACTCCAATAGCTTACTAAAAATATTTTTTCTGGGGCCCAGTGAGATGGTCCTTTCCACCAAATCTGATGTCCTGAGTTTGATTCAGAGAATCCACAGAGTGGAAAGGAAGAACCAGTTCCTGCAAGGTGTCCTCTGACTTTCATATGCACATCATGACATCATGCATGCACAAAATGAAATATTGGCATTTGCATCTTTAGACTAAACAAAGAACTTTGGCCTCACTAACAAGGACCGGTGTCATCCAGGTTGTTCACAACTCAGATAAGACAGAACTGAGGGAAGGGGTAAGTTTACATTCCTTTTCAAACCTGAGCCTTCATATTCTTCTTCCGAGAACACCAGGGTCTTAAGTCTTTGAACTTGGGGCTTTTTTACATGAGCACCCACTGCCCATTGCAGGCTTTTTTACTTCTGCATCCCACAGAAGACATGGGGGCTGGATTGCAGGCCCCTTAAAAAAGTAAAGAGCCCAAAGACTAAAACAACCAACATCTTTCCAGTTGAAACTTTGCACACAAACAATGCCTCCCAGGCCCTGGCATATGCAGTCTATTGCTGGTATCTATATATTTGCCTGGATAAGGCATTTCATATAAGTGGCATCATACAGTTTTAGCTTGTGCCTAACTTCTCTTAGCCTTCAAAGGTCATCCATATTGTACCATGTGCTAAAATTGTCATCATGGTAAAAGCTGAACAATTCCATTATGTGCATATATCATATAGCGTATATACATTCAACATCATACCTTGTGCATACCTTCAACATAGAGATAGTTTTCATTTTCAGGCATTTCCTTTTCTGCTGCTGTGAGATACACCCCAACTAAATGCAACTTTGGGAGAAAATGATTTATTTCATCTAACAGTTAATCATTCATCATTGAGGGAGGTCAGGACAGGAACTCAAACAAGAACCTGGAGGCAGGAACTAAAGGATGGTGCATTGAAGAGTGCAGCTCTCTGGCTTGCTCTTTGTGGCTTGCTCAGCTTGTTTTCTTATATAGCCCAGGCGCACCTGCCCAGGGGTGACATCATGCACAGTGGACTGGAAACTTCCACATCAATCATTAATTAAGAAAACACTTCAAAGACTTGTTTATAGGGCAATCTGATGGAGACATTTTCTCGGTTGAGGTTTCCTTTCCTCAGATAACTCCAGCTTGTGTCAAGAGAACAAAAGCCAACCAGGATACCATTTTGGCTATAAAGATGCACATATAAATTTCCATTTGCCTTAGAGTTTTTCAATTACATTAGCTATATCATCAGAAATGGTATTACTGACAAAAATAAACAGACATCTTGCCCAGTTGCATTTATTAGTTCACAGCAGGAAAAAGTAATACCTGTTAGTTCTTCATGTATGTGTGTATATAATTACTGAACTTTGCATTCATTGCCATACTGTAAAATTTAGGGGGCGTGAAGTGTGAGAGTCATGAGGGAAGTGAAATTAGTTTTTACTAATTTGGTCTATTTTGGTGTTTATTAAGATAGTGAATATTCTTCCACCATCATTGCATCTGTGGTTTTGGACTTGTGGAGTCTCTGAATGCAGTCTCTACTAGCTATACAAGATTTCTTACTCCACCAGCTTATGTTCCTCCACTTCAATGCTTCAGTTCCTCAGGTCAGTTTTGCAGTTGACCATCCTATGTGAATATTTGGATGCCTTTAGATGTTCTTTCCAATAACTCAAGGGTCTATTATTCAGTACTTCCTGCCTGAGTTGGAACATGGGCTTGTAGGTTTTATAAAGAAGAGAATTATTAACTATTGGGAAAATGACAAAATGAATAGGCCCAAACCTTCCTTGTTAAGTTCTTAAAACCGTTTAATGTATTTGCAGAGCCACTGTTGCCATCATCACAACCCACAGCTAAAATGGAAAATGACTCACAACTTCGTAGGTATAGGTGAGCAAAGCAGGTCACTCCATTACTTAAGAAACTGTACCCAGGTCCACCGTGTCCCTACTCCCTAAAATCCTCCTCAAAAAAAGTACTACTGGTGCTCACTCAAGTAAGAAGTCTATGCCTTAGAGAAGGAAAGAGCGAATAAGCAACAGATGTTGTCTAACTATTTTCAAATGAAATTAGCCAGACTGAACTTTAAATAATATTTTCTGGGATGTGAAATATAGCTCATGCTTCCCTGGACTTATAAGCAGGGGTAAGAAATTCACCCAAGTTCACCACTGCTTCTGCGTGCACCCAGTCCTGCCTGTAGCTCCCAAGCCTCAGACTCTACCTCCTCCTGATCTCAGCAATCACATGGAGTGTGTCTGTCACTAGGTACCAGTCAGCTCAGCTTTCCTCTCTTCCCTTCTTCCTCCCCATATGTAAGTGCTTCTCATCTTTTCTTAGTACTACTGGACTACATTGGGGAGAAAATGTTTAGGATTTCCACCAGTGGCCTACCACTTAATTGAAAGTCCATGAAACAATAATGCCTTCAGGGATCTGGTCTTTGAAATCTGAAAGCTCCCTAAGCAAAGGTTTGGGTAAGACCTAGCAATTTAGAAAGAATATGATTGTATTATTCCTGATATGGGAGCTAATTCCATAAAAGCATGTAGACCCTTTCTTAATGTGAAAACAAGGGACTGGGACAAATCAAAGATGGAATTAAAAGGAAGGAGATAATGCAGAAGAATGAGCAACACTCAACTTAAAACAGATGGACTTTAAGAAACAGACACATTAAGAAATAATTTTATACACACTTTAAATAAAACTCAAAAGGGTGGTCTATTTCTCAAGCCAGCAGCTAACTATGGCATAGCTTTACTTTTGGGGAAAGGCATGAACAAATGCCTACTCAGAAAGGGTACCAATAACAGGCCCAACAAATTTTATCCATGTCTTGCTTTGTGAACAAATGAGTTAATATTGAAGTTCCTTACAAGAATCTGAATCAAATCACCCAAAGCACACTCAGTCATGGGTGATTGTTGTGGGATAATACTCTTGTACCCTGTTAAGATTTGTCACTCACGTTGGTTTAATAAAATACTGATTGACCAGCAGCCAGGCAGGAAATGTAGGTGGGGCAACTAGACTAGGAGAATTCTGGGAGGAGGAAATGCTCAATCTGCAGTCACCAGCCAGACACAGAGGAAGCAAGATGAGAATGCCTCACTGAGTAAGGTACCAAGTCACATGTATATGTCTAAACACAGATAAGAATTATGGGTTAATTTAAGTTGGAAGAGCTAGTTAATAATAAGCCTGAGCTAATAGGACAAACAGTTTATAGCTAAAATAAGCCTCTGTGTATTTTTGGGGGGACTCAATGGCTGCTGGACTGAGCAGGAAAGGAACTTCCATTTACAGGCAATGCCTCACAAAAGCGACATCCATGGAGCTCCCCATACAATTGGGAGGCAGCGCTACACAAGTCTCCTCTTATTCAGCAATCATTTAGTGCTTATTTAAAGGGGGTGGGGGTTAGAATCCCACCATTTGCTTAACTTCCGAGAGCCTCCCTCAAGGAGGGAGTGTTTTGATTGTAGGTACTGGCTTATATAACACCCTCTAAAGAACTAGGCACCCAATACCAAACAAAACTTACAGAGGTATATATTTCATTTCCAGGAGATAGAAACAGTCACACAACACAAATCTTTCCAAATATTACAGTTCTGAAGCATTGAAGGCAAATGTGAAAATGATTTCTTTTGACCTCATTATAGTTTGGTACACCACAGAGTCCAAAGATATATTTCCTTTCACAACTTTTGACATCTGCTATGAAAGTTAATATATTTTACCTATTAAATCCTCATGGCAAACAATGAAGAAAAAAGTCATAATGTACCAAAGCCCAGAACAGTTCATACGTGTCTCTGGACACAACAGCAATAGTGCTTCTCTATAGGTAATTTCTGTGGACGTGAGAGTTGGAGTTAACTAAAAGGGACAGAAGGAGGAAATCCAAGCAGATGGAAATGGGGAAATCAATATAAGGTTATATACTTGTGCTGGTGATCCTAGGGAAAGCCATGGACAGAGGTGCTCAGAATTGCTCCCCACAAGGGTTGCTGGGGGGTAAGCACCGACTCACTGTCTTCTACAGTCTGGTGACTGGAAGTCTCCCAGGCCTGTTAACTTCCGAGCACTTTGATCTGCCTGTAGTTCCATTGATGGCCTGCACAGCATGGGAAGCCCTGGATACAGGAGCACAGGAGGTTCTGAACACTAAGTGTGCTCGTGTGCTGTGTGTCTCCAACAGCCATGAGAGACGCCATCCTGAGGCCCAGAGGTGTCTGGTACAGCAGATGATGAAAATTACACTACTCTTAGAAGATGTAAATTTTGACTGCTGAAGAATGAAGACCAGTACTCTGTAGCTTTTCCTCTGACACATTAAAGCATGTGTAAGACAGGCACACACCTATAATCCCAGCATTTGGGGGGTGGAGACAAGAGGGTGAGGAGTTCAAGGCTAGACTCTACTGCATAGTAACTTCAAGGCCAGCAGGGAGTACACGAGACCCTGGCTCAAATGAAGCCAAACAAACACTAAAGTGATTTTAAAATGGTAATTATTGATATTTTAGATCTATGAGTAAGGATTGCACCCCTCCCCCACTAACAGAAAAATATTAATCCTGGTCTCATGCTGTGAATTGTGGTTACACTTCCCAATTTATATGTTGAAGCCCCGTTCCCCAGGACCTCGGGTTCTCACTGTATTTGGTGACAGAACTTTAAGGAGGGGGTAAAATTAAACCAAGCTGTTAAGGTGGGTCCTGGTCCAATAGGACCTGATGTTCGTAGGATTACACAGAGATCCCTATGTACAGTTCCTGGCACGATACAGGGCTCTCTGACAATAAGGGAACTCAAGCCCCAAGGGCAAAGGAGCCTTAATAAGCAAAAAGCAGGTGGCCACAGCTGGTAATGTGGCAGCTATCACTGCAGAAGGAACCCCCAGCCCCAGCTGAGTGAAGCTGACAGCCAGCAACTGGAGCAGACCAACTTTCTGACAATGCTTTCCTGACTGGTTCTGTCTGTAGCCGTACATGAATGTTTACTTCAGGCCAATCAGGGAGCCACTGTTCTTTGATAAATTTGGAGTTCTAAGACTTCAACTAGCATACTGAAAAGTCAAAATACAACTGGGGGTGGGGGAAGGAAGGAACCCCAAGGAAGGATTTATTAGAGGCTTCCAGCATCCGAGGGTTCTGCCCTTGGCAGGGAGTTGCTGGAGCCTGCAGTGGAGTATCAGGTGAGCATAGGTTACATTCATTTATGCTGGGGAACACAATACAACGATGTGTTGCATTCTTTTATGTTGCAGTTGTTTAACGCTGTGAAGCTGTGTGACTTTGCCTGCCTAACACACCTGATTGGTCTAATAAAGAGCTGAGTGGGCAATAGTGAGGCAGGAGACAGGATAGGCGGGGCTGGCAGGCAGAGAGAATCAATAGAAGAAACAGCAAGAAGAAGCAAAGAAGGAGAAAGAAAGGGAGGAGAGGACGGTAGCAGGGGCCAGCCACCCAGCCTACACAGCCAGGTGTAGAGTAAGAAGGAAGGTATACAGAATAGAGAAAGGCAAAAGCCCAGAAACAAAAGTCAGATGGGGTAATTTAAGAAAAGCTGGCTAGAAACAAGCCAAGCTAAAGTCAAGAATTTGTAAGTAAGAATACATTTCTGTGGGAATTATTTGGAAGCTGGATGGCAGGCCCCCAAAAGTGCAAAGAGAAAAACAACCAACTATAGGAACCACATGGTCAATGCCTGGAAGCACAGGGCTCATGCCTGCTGCAACTTCTAAGACCCTGTAGCTGCTTGCGTTCTGGCAGCTGCATCCAGCCTTTGAGAGCTGCTAGAAAATAGCACTGTTATTCCCCCTGGTGCCCTGTAAGAAGCTGCTACAGGAAGCCCAGCGAGTTTCCTGGGGGCTTTTAGACTACCCGAGCTGTAAAGACTCTTGACTAGGATCCCGTTGCTATCAAGAGCTCAAGCTTTTTCTATTGAACTGCCAAATCCCGTGTAGCAATTGGTTTAACATTATCTAACCTATTTAAGGTTGTCAATCCCAAGTAACCAACAAAGCACCTTCCATTTGAACATCCACGAATGTCTGCCCTTGTCGGGGGAGGGTAGGAAGAGAACCTAGTGGGAAACAGGTTCATCTCCACTGACTGCTGCAATATTGCCCAGAAAAGGAGACCAACTGGGACACAGGGAGACACCATGTAGGACCAGGAAGGTCGGTGTAAAGACATAGTAAGATGCTAGCCAAACCTGCTGGCATCATGTTTTCAGGCTCCTAGCATTTTGAAGTATGAGGAAAGATATTTACATCTCATTCAAACCTCATTTGGTGGTAGGACCTGGCAGAGTACTGTCACGCTTGGCATTAAACACTTCATACACCGTAATCATCACAGATAATGCTTCTCGACATCCACACCCCATCCCTTGTTAGTAACAAAATCCAGGTCGTTTCATTGCTTGCATTTATTTATTTATCTTTTGAGAAGGAATAGCAAGAGCATGGCTTTAGTCATATCCCATGATTAGTTGAAGGCAGCTTTCAAGATCCTGTTCCTTATTTTCTCAGCATCTAGCTCAGGCTGCAGACATCCAGGAGAAGGATGTGTGTGGTAAGCCGAGAAGGTACTGCTTCCCTGGTAGAAGATGGATGGAGATAGTACACATCCATCCCTAACTCTGTCTTCTAATTTATGCATTGCCTGTTTGCAAAAGTTCAGTTCCCATATTCTACCAAGCAAACAATCTCAGGGGGCTTCAGTGGGCCTTTCTCTCCAGTAGTTTCCATGTAGTACTCTTGGAAACACTGACTGGCCAGATTGGAGCAATGTGCCCCTTATGATGTGAAGACAATGTCAGCCCTCACCCAAAGCTCTGCTTCATGGACTGGAAGTGTGGTGTATGGTGGTGGGTGGGTTGGTGCTTCAAGGGAATTGCAGGGTACTGAAGAAGGCAGAGGCCACCAGTGGCTCCCCTACACCTGCCTGACTCACACAGCTCCTTTTGTGTAGCTGATTTCCCATGGTTCCTCTGGTCATTCTAGTGTCACCAATTCTTGAACAGTTGCCCTGCTCTCTCCCTCACACCACTGAGATTTCTCTGCCCCAGCCCTTTCCTAATGTGGGGCAGAGTCTCTTTGCTTCTCTTTATTCCCGATGAGGCTACCGAAGCTACCAGGGCGGACATGTTGATGATCTCATTCTCCCTTGTATCTCCGCTCTCTCGCAGAGTGCTTAGCACACAAAACGTTTGACAAATGTTTGCTGAAGGACTGAAAACACACTGTAAGTATGCGTCTTGGAAGAAAAAAGGTAATTGAAAATATTTTCAAGTGCATAAACATGAGCATTAGGAACAGTGTACACACGAGTCTCGTTCCCACACCCAACTCTTTATTATCCCCAATATCCAAGGACAGAAGAGCTGATATATTGATAAGAATATAGAATATTCGTTGGACAAGATTTACTAATATCTCTTTAAATATGGGCAATTCTGACTACTGTACTTTTTCTCCTTCTGCAGATAGGCATGGTTTTTCTCTTTGAAACAGGTCTAAGCAGGTTTTTTTTTTTCTACCTTCTGGAATCTGTATCCGATGGTCAGTTACCATTGCAGATATCATGTTTTACAGATTCTTTCCCAGAAAAAAAACAGTCTAAAATTGGGAAGAAGGTGTGGACCCATATATCTACTCCAGGATCAGTCTGGATCACTCGCTCCAGCTTAGCTGACTGCTGATTGGGAAAGGATGGCTTTGAGTCCCTCCTGCTAATTTTCCCTTTCTGTTTTCTCTGTGGGATGACTATTGGTACAGGTGATGGTAGCAGAATAAGATTTGGGCTCTTCATTTTAGGATATAGATGAATCATCATGAAGGTGGCATCCCCACCAACACAGTCTCATCTCTCTGCTTCTCAAGTGGCACTGGCTCACGGCTCAAAAGGCACTTTCCATTCCTCCAAAGTCCCTTAAGCCTCATGAACGAGATTCTTTACTAAATACAAAGCTCTAACCAGGATGAGCTGGGTAAAAGGGGATTAGCCAATCCATTTGGGCACTGACTTGCTTTAGTGTTAGGCAGGTAATTCCAACTATAGTACTATGAGAACCAGGATTCCTCTCATGGTACCAAGTATAGTATTATAAGAATCAAGATTTTCCTCACTGAACTGTAGGGAACAGCACAGGGCTCACCTAGTCTGTGCAGAGGTGACAGGAATGAATGGGATGAATGTATTTTATTTTTAATCTTTGAATTTTTTATTAGAAAGTATCCTAGTTAGAGTTACTATTGCTGTGATGAAACTCCATGGCCAAATGCAAGATGGGGAGAAAAGATAGGGTTCATTTCACCCACAGTTTCATTAACAGTTTATTATCAAAAGACATGGGGGCAGGAACTCACACAGACAGGAACTCACACAAGGCAGGACCTGGAAGCAGGAGCTGGTCATGGAAAAGTGTTTCTTACTGCTTGCTTCCCCTGGCTTACAGAGCCTGCCTTCCTGTAGACTCAGGACGACAGGTCAAGCGACACCACCACTCACAATGGGATTGTTCTTCCCCTTTAAACTCTAAGAAATGCCTTACTAGCCTGCCTAGAGACTGATCTTATGGACGCTATTTTTTTTTTGCAGATAGATATTTTATTTATTTATTTTTAATTGAAAAAAAATTTCGCCTCCTCCCAGCCTCCCATTTCCCTCCCCCTTCTCCTACTCCTCTTCCCCTCCCCC
>NC_022010.1:38439562-38461373 GCF_000317375.1 Microtus ochrogaster
GTCTCTGTCTCCTTTCATCGCCTGATGAAGGTTAATATTCAGGAGGATGCCTATATGTTTGTCTGGACAGTCAGCTTATAATTCTCGATCTTGCAAATCTTTTAAGGCTAATGTAAACCTTGCTTTCTCTAGGAATCATGAACTGCTTTGTTCAAAGCAAATCTTGCTTTATCTCTCTCGCGCTCCAGGTTACATATTAAGTAACGTTTGCCTTTTTGCTGTCTTATTCTATATTCTTCTATGTATTACTCTGTGTGTATCCTGTGTGCGTCTGTCCACTACGAGTGCATGAACACGCGTGTCAAATGTGTGGCAGTCAGAGTTCAACTTAGAGGAGTTTGTTCTCTTTTTCCACCTTTGTACAAGTTTTGGGAATTAAACAAAAATGCCAGGCTCCTGCAGCAAGTGCCTTTACCCAACTGAGCCATCTTGCCTGGCCCTGATTTTGTATTCTCGAATAGCAGAGGCTCTTCTTAGCCATTACTGAAATCTCCAGATTGGCCAACACAGTGTCTTCCACGTAGCAAACACTGAGTATTTGTTGAACTGAAATAAATCTAATAACACTAATCAGACGAGTTCTGAGTTTTCATGGCTTCTGTGATGTCAACAGAAAGGGGGGTGAATGCAAATCCATTTCCTGTGAATAGTCTTAATCTGGGGCAAGAAATTACTTGTTTGGACTTGAAGTGCCTGAGGGTTTTAACTTTGATAGCATTAGAGGCTGTGCATCTTGTTTTCATAGAACATAGGAAGACTTTTTGGCATCGTTTCTTGTCATGAACCTTGGCTAGAGGCTGAATCTGATTTATCCTGTGACGTTAATGAGCCCGGCTTTTCTGCCGGTTCTTAACGAGTGCCTGTGTTTAGGAAGGAAGCAGGGATGACAGAAACACATCGAAGGTGATGGAAAATAGACTCGCTAATAGGAGCTGAGATAATAAAAAGCAAAGGGGAATGTAGGAGGTGGCAAGAGTAGACCAGACTTGACTCAGACAAGGACCCCAGCTTAGACAGGAAACTAGGGCAAGCCACTACAAGTTCATGAGAGCCTTTCTGCTCAGAGGTGCATCTGGGTCAACAGTGGCCCTGGAGGGCCATTTCTAGGAGCCTGAATTTACTGGGAGACAAAAATGTTTACTATGGGACTAAGAAAGATCCTGGAAGTTTAAAACGATTTTAAATTAATATTTTCAAGTAAAAACAATTTCTGGTGACTGAGAAGTTGTAAAATGCATTAGAAGGAAGATCTTGAGCAAAGATGATAGGTGCTTTGGGGCTGTCGGGTGTGTCAGGGAGAGGAAACATGATCTTTTGAAAGATTAAGATGCAGAGAGAAGGGACAGGAAGCGAGACTCCATCTGTGCATTTGTACGAGGTTACCTTGGAAAGCGTTTTCGCTTACAGAGGCTCACTCTGTCCCGAGTTTCCTGTGGGCTCTGTTTTCATTCACCATTACTGACTGTAATAATGAGGCCTCATTTCACATGCTCACCCATGCCTCGGGGCCTGCAGACAAACAGAAGTGACAAAGATGCTTTTTCTTGAAAAAACCCTTTGTGATTGTAATTTTTCCCACACTCATGAAATATAACTGAAAGGGTTGGTGATGATGATAATTTGGCATTGTTGTTCACTGTGGTGCTGGCTTTGACAAGGCGTTCCTTACAGTTCAGGGGCAGCTTAGGTGTGAATGATTTCCTCAGAACTCTGCCACAGTTGCCACACAGAAGCTGACGAAAAGTTCACGTGAGCTTGAGCCCAAGGGGTTTAATCTTTTGCACAGAAAAAATGGATTTTATGGTGTGAAATAATTCCGAGGGAACTGGTATATTTTAATAACAGAGATGGTAGGGACTGACATTTCCTCACAGTATAATGTAAATTTCACCACCCCCACCCCCCGCACCTTGTGGCAGATGGAGTTAACTTGCTAAGAATACATGAAGTAGGGGTCATTTAAGGTACCCCTTGTGGTATATTTCATTTTAGACTGTTCCTTGGTTTTCAAAAACACAAAAAACTGTCAAGATACTGGAATAAAGAGGCTGTTTGAGTCAACAATGGAAAACCTCAGATGCATTTCATTTGGAAATTAGGATTTCTTTTAAGCATGCAGTTAAAATCTGTGCTAGTGTATTGTGCTGAGAAACAAAGATTCTAGTTACTAAATCCAGAGCAGAAACTAACTTCAAAAACTTGCTGTCCCACAAATCACTACCCGCCAAAAACAAAGCTGGAGACTCACATTACCCAGGGTACAGGTCTAAATGATAATATTCAGTCAGCTATGACCCTGGGGAGTGTGTACACACATGGCTTTGCCATTGACAATTCCATATCTAGAAAGTGTAAGTTTCCTCCTGCAAGCAGCCTCTGCCTGGGCTCCTACCTTCCCCCTCCTGGGTAGCCACTGGAAGATAGAACTCTGTAACTAAGACAGGAAGCAAGTCAGGCACATTCAGGCCTGGGTATGTTAATATTCTAGAGTTCATTACCGTTCATCTCCATCTTTCTCTATTCCGAAGGCAATTTGCCTTCCTCTTTGTTCTTCGACAAAGATCGTAGCTTGATTTGGATTAAAGCTGTTCTGTAAGCCATGGGCACTAGCATTTCTAGAACCTGCTCCTGTCCAGAATATAACATTTCCCACTGATTAACAGTCTCAGATCTGTTCCTTTTAGGCCTAAGCAAAGCCTTTCCTTTTATTAGAATGGCAAACATTTGAATACACTTTCTTATAATTTCGATATCACCCTTTTCCTCCATATTGAATATTCACATTTTCCTGACCAGAATCAATTATTTCACTTGATTTTGTCATCTCAGATGTCAATTACTACAGCACAAAGGACTCAGGTGAGCTAACTTCAGCACACCTCGGTTTGTTCTCACTTCCTATGGCACAGGCCTGCCGAAAAGCACATGGGTGCTTCATTCACGGCACCCAAGTAATTTTTTTCCCTGCCAGCCAGGATTAAAGACTTACTCAGTCAAGGCCACATTTTTCCTCTACACCTTTTGTGGCTCATAGCTGAATCTGAAGGTGGCGGGGGGGGGGGGGGCGACACCAGGTGGACTGACATGGATGTCCGCTGCTCACGTGATGTGTACTCTACCTTCTGCCCTGGGTTTCCCAAGTGACTGCTCTGCCGCAGAAATAATGTGGGGTGGGCTCCTTCCTCGACTTTGCACCAGAGGTGACACAAAGCCCTTCAGGTTCACAGCCCGCTGGTGACTGAAATACAGCATCGCTGTCACCGCGACTTTCATTCTTCCAAAGAACTTCCCAGCAAGGGTAAATTCAGTAAACTTTTACATTCTAACGGCACAAAATTTGGTGGCTATTTTTTTTTCACTATTCACGTAGGAAATTTCAGGAAGTAGCTGCGTCAGGGTGCTCCTATCTACATTCTGCATTCTGTCACCTGTCTGCCTTCCCCTGGCCAAGGATTCAAATGCTAATACTAAAAATGAGGCTGTCCTTCCAAATCTTGAACTAAATTGTCACGGCGTTAATGCCTTCCTAAAATATCTATGGTTATACCCAAGGACAAACGCCACTCTCAGCCTTTATCCAAGAGGTTTTCCTTTGCAATGGATATTAGTGAACACAGAGACTCATGGCTGAGTAGGAAACTCAAGATTAACTCAACAAAAATCAGTAGCCCTCCTTTACACAGATAATAAATGAGCTAAGACAAAAATCAGAGACACATCACCCTTCACAATAACCACAAAGCATCATATATCTCAGAGTAACCCTAACCAAGCAAGTGGAAGACTTGAATGACAAAAAACTTCAAATCTTTGAAGAAAGAAATTGAAGAAGACATCGGAAAGTGGAAAGATCTCCCATGCTCTTGAGTAGGTAGAATTAACATTGTAAAAATGGCAATCTTACCAATAAAAATGGGGTACAGATCTAAACAGAGAACTCTCAACAAAGGAATCTAAAATGATTGAAAGACACTTAAGGAAATGTTGAACATCGTTAGTCATCAGAGAAATGCAAATTAAAACAACTCTGAGATTCCATCTTACACCTGTAAGAATGGCCAAGATAAAAAAACACTGATGGAAATTTATGTTGGAGAGGTTGTGGGGTAAAGGGAACACTTCTGCATTGCTGGTGGGAGTGCAAGCTGGTACAGCCCCTTTGGATGCCAGTATGGTGATTTCTCAGAAAATTAGAAAACAAACTTCCTCAAGACTCATCAATACCACTTTTGGATATCTATCCAAAGGATGCCAATTGTATCACAAGGACATGTGCTCAACTATGTTTATAGCAGCATTGTTTGCCATAGCCAGAACTTGGAAACAACCTAAATGCCCCTTGAACAAAGAATGGATAAGGAAAATGTGGTACATTTACACAATGGAGTACTACACAGCAGAAAAAATAATGACATCTTGAAATTTGCAGGCAAATGGATGGAGCTAGAAAACATGATATTGAGTGAGGTAACCCAGACTCAGAAAGATAATTATCATATGTACTCACTTATAAGTAGTTTTTAAACAGAAAGCAAAGAAAAGCAGCCTACTACAAATCGCAATCCCAGAGAATCTAGACAGCAATGAGGACCTTAAGAGAGATATACATATATCTAATCTACATGGGAAGTAGAAAAAGACAAAAAAAATATGAAGTATGAAATCGTCAAAGAAAAAGTTAAATAATCAATAAAACCTTCAACTGGAAGGAAGCTAGTTCTATCATCCCCCAACTATCAAGTCAGAGTTGTTATAGCTTGCGTGTAAAATGCCTCCTCAAAGCCCACTGCTGGGAGGCTTCGTACCCAGCTCACTGCACTACTGTTAGGGCAGAGGACCCACTGAAAGAAAGGCTAAACACTGGAAGCAAGACCTCACAGGAGATAAAGAGATCCAAGCCCCTTTGTGCTGTTTTTACTCCCTAGCTACCATAAAGTGAGCAGACCTTTGCCCATGCGATCCTGGCTAGTTGGGCATACCAAGTAACTACAGGCACAAAGCCATGGAGCCAATGACCATAAACTGAACCCCTCAACCTTAAGCCCAGACAAACCTTTCCTCCATGTTAATTACCTCCATGTTAATTAGTCACCGTGATGGAACAACGGCACGAACGTTTCCAGTTCTCTCTACAAACTGTATTTCCTTTCACAACTTTTCAAATTTTATTTTAAGGTGGGAGCAAAGTTTCAAAGAAATAAACAACAGTTCAACCTGACTGTAGCTGGCACAGTGTAACCAGTTTCAAATTCTGCACACCACACACACATCCTTGGTTCCTTACAAGAATCTTTCTCTCTTGGAATTTTGACGCCTTTATCCATCAATTTTGGCAAATTCCTTTCCATCCATCACAGACATGGACATGCTTAGTGCCTCAAATGATGGAGGTCACAGAGGAGAAATAATCTCGATTTGTAAAATCAGCTGTGTTATCTGACCCTAGCTGAGGCTCATGATGGAACCTGACAAGATTATCACTGAAGACACTGAGGGTATCAAGGGAACCCTGGGGAATCTATCTAAATGTTTAAGGAGGAAAATGCTGCTTTAGATGGCTGATAAGTTTTAGCTGTACTTTAGTATGCTTAGGATGAAGTAAGTGTTAATTTCAAGTATTTAATTATGCTACCCACTTAACAAGGCTAATACAGTAGACGCTTGTGATCGAGGCCCTAGGATGTTATTCTTACAGAATACCAGAGCAGACTTTACCTCCAGAATGCCAGAGAGACTGTGTGCATGAGGAGACGCCATAAATCCACTCAGTGCTAATAGCATGCAATGAAAGCTCCTTTCAGAAGAGAGATTTTGCACACAAAGAGCCCCACGGGAAGAGATGGCAATGGAAACATCCATCAAGGAAGGAAAGGGTGTTTAGAAAATTGCTCTTCTGACTCCATCCATCATGCTATCAGAAACTGCTGAGTTAATCCATTTACCACCACTGAGTGCAAGCCCGAAGACGGCACGTGGAAGGACGCCTTGGGGAGGGTTTTCAGCCAGGCTTCTGGAGAGGCTAATGTGGACACTGGAGATGCGCTCCTAACACTGAGAGGGACCGAGTGCAGCTCACACACCGACGTGCAGCTGTCTGCAGTTGTTCAAGGGTGAGTCATCGCTTGATTCTGCAGTCTCAGAAGCATCTTCTTTCCTCGTGACATTAAGCTGGAGCTATGACTAGGTGCTGCATCCCCACCCCAGCCCCTTCAATGGCTTATTAACTTGCTATCCACCTGTGGCTAATAACAAAATGAGATCTTACGTCTCCTGGTGTCACTGCAGCTTGTAAACTCCCCATAAAAGAAAGGTGCTAATTAGAGATGCTACCAGATTTATAGGAGAAAAAGTCACAATATTACTTTCTTAGCATTTATAATTTCCCTAAGGAGGGAAAGCGCAAGCTAAAATAAAAATAATCCCTTTATTCTTATAGCCTATCTCTATTTGTATAGCTTTCCGGTCTCACTTGATTAGCTTATGTGTGTGTTCTAAAAGCAAACCATTTCCTCGCCATATTGAACGAGTCTCTTTCACACTGAATGGACTGAATCTTCTTTCGGATTGAGGGAATCTTGGGGGAGAAGGGAGAAGTGTGAAATGCCAAGCTGAGAAGGGTTGTAGGTAGGTTCCAGTCTCTTCCAAGGCCTGTTAGTCATGTCTGACACTGAGCGGAAGAAAGAAGCTATGGAGCTATGACTAGGTGCTGCATCCCCACCCCCATGGTATGAAAACCATCGCGAGTGCACAGCTGCTTGGGAGAGCAAACTGGTTGGCTTGTGGCACAGTATTAAGAAGGGTCATTGCGGGGGCTAGAGTGATGACTTGGTAATAAAGAACATTTGCCATTTTTGCAAAGCACCCCAGTACCCACACAGCATCTCACAACTGTCTGTAATTCCAGTTTTGGGCCACTTTCTGGCTTCCTAAGGCACTACACACACCCGATGGGGGTACATGCATGCTAGCAAGCATGCACACACATAAAATAAAATCATATAAACCTTTTTAAAAAAACAAAGTCATCTTCTCTGGAGAATAGGTTTTGTTTCCAATCTCTTCAAGGAGTCTGTGAACTCATTAAATCCCCCTGTAACAGTGATCAGAAGATGTGATGCTAATATTACAGTTTTCATTTTTTTTTTGAGTGAGAACCTGTTTCTGCTATAGGATTTTATACAAATATGAAGTTCAAATTTTATTACTTGGCAGCTGGAATTATTGTAAGGATCATATGCCTTCAGTAACAACTACATGTATAATAATGCTCCTTAAGTGAGGGCGTTATCAGTTCCATGGGTTTCTAGGTAAAACTGTCTGTGGCTGTGGTTGGTTGACAGATTTTTGTTGTACTCTGTTATGTGAGATTTTCCTCAGGAGATGAAACATAAGCATCTATTCACCTTAGGTAGGGAGTCAGTAGGAGACCAGAGTAACTATTCTACCAAAGCACAATGTGGCAAGCTAACGACTTACTGACTTCTTCAAAGGAGAGAAGTGAGGAGTTACTGGTCAAGGCATGGATGACTGAGAGTGGGCTGCATCACTGAGAAGACCACCCCAGCCTGGGCAACAACTCACGAAAGCTGCAACCCTAGAGCCTTCTTGTAGGCAGCTTAGCTGCTGACAAAATATTATGACGTTAGATAGTGGTGACAGTTGTACGACTTTGTACATGTTCTAGAATCTACTGAATTATACACTTAAACATGTTGAACGTTTAATATATGTTGCAGATGATTTAACTCGAGTGGAGGAAGAATCAGTATGCATTCAAAAATACTACTCAGAGAAAAGAGATGTCTTTCAACAAAAGGGGGGAATGGCTGACATAAGACAAATTGGAGTATAAAGGAACAGGACAGATGACAAGAGAAGGCCATACATGTCCAAAATGTCTTCAAATACATATCTTTCTCATTTCAGTGAACTAAACAGATCTGAATAGTCCTATCAATAAAACAGAAATCTAAGAGTAAAGAAAGCGTCATGGAACTGTCCGAAGACAGAAAGAAGATGGGTTTCCCACCTGGAGTAAAAAAAAAAAAAAAATCTAAGAAAGGACAAGCATTGAAACGGTGGGTGGTTCTGTTCAGCCGGGGAAATGAAAGCCAGAAGAGTGCCCCCATTCACTGAGAAAAACATACCAATTCACAACTGTATGTTTGCTTTAAAATGTCGTCTAATGTGCTGCTGAAAACAACAGAATGTGCCAGCAACGGCCTTTGTTGTACACACTCATGCTGTAAGAGGAAATAATGAGGAGAAAACAGACGAAGCAATGAGTAAATCCAAGCAGAACTCAACCATGAAAACTAAAAAGGAGGGATAGTACCTAATACGTGGCCTGTTTTAAGGCACAACCAAAATTTGATACAATGTGTTGTGGAAATTGGGGGGAGGCTGATGAGAGAAGTCAATAGAGGGCCAGAACTGGCGGTGGGAAAGGGAGGCGATGATGAACTGTAAGCTGCAGGCTAAGATCTTACAGCGAGCACTAGCAGAATAAAAAAGGAAGGCAACAGAGGATCTAAGTATTTTTAAAAAATTAGATGAGTGAAAATCCTAAAGCCCTGCATCGTCTAGTTAGCCATCCTGGGATCTTGTGCTGTAAAACAGCGGTTGTTTATTATTGCTATGAACTCCTGTGTTAGCCACGCAGTTCTATTTCAGCCTAGAGCCAGCTGCTCATGGATGGAGTGGCTTCTGCCAGGCCTGGTGAGTACACAGTGGCCTTGTCTAGGGGTGATCTCTCTGCCCGGTGAACTCACACACCCTCAAAGGCAGCAGCTTGTTCTGTTTCACCCAAGCAGCTGGACATGTTCTAATAGATTGGCTGCAAAATCTCTTGAAGCTAGCCTAGAGGTCAGCTGACTTTTTCAGAAAGGTCTAGATAGTAAATAGTTTTGGTTTGCAAGTTGTAGGGCTAGAGCTTCTCAGGTCTGCTGTTTTGGCAGGAAATCATTCCTAATCAAAATGTAAATGAACGAGGATGGCTGGGTTCCAATAAATCTTTATTTATAAAAATAGACAGCTGTCCAGATTTGGCCCATAGGCTGTAGTTTGTTTGCTCTTGGCCTAGGTTTAGAGTTGGCATGGCTCTGCTTCCACCTCTTGCTTGCTGGAAAGGCAGTTCTTCTTACTAAGAGGATTTCTCCACAGGGAAACAAAGAATTACATCCCATTTTTGACAATGTATCATAATTTCACAAAATCAGAGAAGAGCCCAAGAAAAGAAGAAAAAGACCACAGTAGGAGCAGAAATAAATGGAGAGGACCACAGATAAAGTCAAGCATGTTGTAATTCTCAAGTTCACAGCACGGTTCAAAGGCATCAGCTCTCTGCTCTAAAATACAAGCCAAAATCATTGGCGTGGCAAGGAGAGCTTTTAAAATCCATCATCGCTGTGAGGCACTTTTGTTCATTTCTCGTGGGAATTGACTAAACAAATGATATAGCCTAGCAGCACTGATCCTCGCTCAGCTCTGCAGCTCTGATAGTGCATGAATATTCCCAGGATCATCTTACGTGTGCTTTGGGTCACTTTTAAAATGACTCACAGAAGTGTTGACTACCACTTGAAAAGCTAGAAACAGTCGCTGTAATTGCTCCATGTGAACCAAGAGGAGAAATAACCAGGTAGAGGCCATTAGTAGGATCCTATGCCAAGAGCAAGGGAAGGATTGCACCTACAGGGTAAATCTTGGGAATGGAGGGGTGTATTCAAATCATGGTGTGCAAGAGCAATCTTATCTACAAGATGTTTAAAACACATTCAACTAGGCAGTATGTTTTGAGGAATGAGTACATCTGTGGTAAGGCTATGCAGCCAGCACTCATTCCTCAGGTTAGAACAGTAGAGAAGGCACAGAAGAGATCAAAGATGTCTCTTGAGAAGAGTGTCCTTCTACATCCTGCCTTCTCAACATATACCAGGTCTGCATCACTAAGATTTCTCACTTCTAATTCACTTCATTTATGTATTGCATATCCCGGAGAAGCTGAACTCACCTCAGCTGAGGCAGGGGACATCACATAGCCTGTATCAGAAGAGAGTGTGGGTTCTCACATCTGAAAACTCCCTTTTTAGCCTGCAATTGTATTGCACAGAAAGTAGAAACTGCTCATTCTCCTAAACAGAAAATCTTTAAGCGCCATTTTCGAATCCTTGCTAGAGTTGATCTGTACACTCAGTAGAATATAATTAGCCCTTTATATTTTATCGATTCTGGCCTTTTTAGCAGCTTTAAATAAATGTGCACTCAGTAATTTTGGTATTGAAAATTTGAATTGTTGTGAAAGCTCAAAATCTGCAAACTATGTGTGATTATTTAAGCCACTGAATAGAATATGTTATGGAAAAATAAAATTCAATATGAGTGTTCTCCCTCAGCCAGTGCAGTAACTAGAAAGTTTGCCTGTAGCACCTGTAAATTCCTATGAAGGATTCCACGATGACCCACAGACACACTGTGGGAACTCCACTCAATAGGGTGCTGCTGTGTCTCAAAAGACACATCCTGGACACTCTGCACCATAAGTTAGCCAGTTTCCAGCTCTGTGTGATCTTAACTGGGACAATAGAAAAGAGAAAAGGGCACATTTTCTAAACTCGAGCAAAGCTTCCCCTGTAGATGTGACCTTCAAGAAATTTGGACTGCTTTGGTTTCAATGGGAAGTCTTTGCCCCACCCTTGCCAAAGACTCGCACATTAAACAGGTGGTCCTCAAGTTGTCTCTCTCCTCTCTCTTTCTTTCTTTCTCCTTCTGTCTCCTTCCCTTCCCTTCCTCCCATCTCCCAGTGAGATAAACATCTTCTGCTTCCACATAACCCTGTTGCTAGGATACTCTTCTACCCAAACACATGGGGTCAGCCTACCATGGACTGCACCCTCTGAAATCAACAGCCAAAGTAAACATTTTATCCTCTTTAATTAATTTTGCTGGTTATTTTATCACACAAAATCTAGTGAATACTTGGTCCCCTCTGAAGATCAGAGGAGCTGGGATACAGCGCTTAGAGATACTCATGTTTCAGATGGAAGGGAGCGATGCATGAGCTTAGCCCTGCTCCTGTTCAGTCTGGTCTACTGGGCATTCAGTAGGCTTGGACTTCAGAGTTTTAAAGCTCATTCCAGGGATGCTTGCCTGAGGGTCTTGATGGCAGCGTTGTGCCCAGAGCTTGATGCTCAACACTGTCTATCCAGGCCTTTTCCAGTTGTTGGGTCTTCTTACAATTGATATCTGATTCCACCAGCCAGCCTGAATCAGCGGAACCAACCAGCTAGAGGTACTGTGATGGCCTGCTCAGCTTGGACCCTAAACCTTCATTGATCTGCTCATACATATTAATTTGCTGCTGATGTTAAGACTAGTGAATCTGGGTTCGACAGTGGAGACACACACCTTTAATCCCAGCACTCAGTAGGCAGAGACAAGTGGATCTCTGTGATTTTGAGGCCAACCTGGTCTACAGAGCGAGTTCCAGGACAGGCTCCAAAGCTACAGAGAAACAATGTCCCAAAACAAAACAAAACAACAACAAAAGAATAGTGAATATGGACAGCACAGCAGGGCCCAAATCCCAGTTCTATCACTCATTAGTTCTGTGTTCCAAGCCAGACTGTAATGTCTCTCTGTTCCTTGGTTCTTTTTCTGTGATTACAATTTTTAAAATGTCTGTTTCACTTTAGACACACAGGAACCAGTTCAGGTTAGCAACTCTTCCCATTGTTTCCTAAGGGGCACTCTGAGGGAAAAAGGAGCTTATGTCTCGAGCCTAAGTACTGACTTGGAGAGCCCCTTGATGTCAACAGCAGAGCCGCAGTTCTGAAACTTGTCGCAGGAATTTCACACTCTTCAAAAACGATGGAGGAACCGAGGCTTCTGTGTGTGTGCATGATATAGTAACACTTGCTTTCGTCATAACCAATCTGGAGCACTTCCATATGTGATTAGTGAAAGTAACAATAATCCTTTTTCAAATATTAATTGGTTTATTTAATTTATCATTAAATGGCATAGGTTTTAGAGATGCCATGCAGTGTGAAGAGTGACATTTCTCTCCATTTTCCCACATGTCTCTGATGTCTGGCTCGGCAGAAGCCAGCTGGATTCCCCTACTGGCACTGCATTCAGTCTGTTGTGAAAGTGTCTTGCAGCTTCTGGGAGGCACAGTGTAGTCATGAGAGAGACTTCATATGAAAAATGAAAATAATGGCTCTGAGATGATGTGAGAAGAGTTTTGACCTTGCACAGGGCTCTAAAAGGGCCTCGGGGAACCCGGGTCTGCACATGATACTTTGAAAACCCCTGCGCTGGAGTGCTTAGGAGTTGAGCAAAGCTGAGCTGGAGAGAAGGCTCAGTGGTTGGGAGCAAAGTACAATTACAGGAGATGCAAGTTCAGCTCCCAGCACTCAGGCCAGGCAACTCATAGCCTGGATTCCTATGGGCACACCCCCACATATACACACACATGCACACAGGCTCATACATGCACACAGATACATACATGAACACACATGCACATAGACACATACATGGACACCACACATACATGCACACAGACACAAACATACGCACGAAAACATGCATGCACACAGACATGTATATGCTACATCATTTAAAATTAAATCTACAAAGTAAAAACAATGACCAAAGCAGGCTTGTATGGTTCCAACTGGTTTCAGTCTCTTTTTCTCCTTTTCAGACTCAGGTTTGTCATGTCTCTAAGCATTAGCATATACATACCTTTCCCAGCAAGGTCGCCGAGGCTAAGGCAAGCTTGGTTGTTAATTGTGGGCAACTCTACGCTTGACCACAAAACACACTCTTGTCTGCCCAGATTGCTGGACGCCCAGTGCCCTAATAGGTAAACTCCCAGAAGTAGAGCCCTGTCTGTTTTCTCCACTGCTGTATTCCCAATGTCTACCTTGACTTCTTTTATTTTTTTTCTTGCCTCCTCCTCAGCCATCAGCAAACCCTGTTGTCTTTACAATCAAACGGTATCCAGAATCATATCCCATTTCCCCACCTCCTTTCTGTTACCCCTGTTCAAACACAATGACCTTCCAAAGACTACATCTATGACACAGCCTATTGAATAAGCTACACCCTCTTTTGTGTCCATCCAACTGTGTCTATACTCACGTGCACAGATAATGCAAGCAAAATCAATCCATGCCTTCGCTTCTGCCATCATGATGATTTGTGTGTTCCTCAAACAGGGAGAACACTTTCAGGGTCTTTGTATTCATTGTCCCCTCGAGCTGGAGAGAAGTTCCTTTAGACAATTCAGTTCTTTACTCCTCTTGGAACCCAAGACAAATGTCATCTTACTGGAAAATGTTTCCCCAATGAATTTTTACAAACTACAACCTGTTTTCCATCAACATTTTTCTCTACACATCCTAAGTGATTTGTTTGGTCTTGAGTTCTTATCAATATCCAACACGTTCTGTTTAGTTATGTGTTTATCTTTTCTCTCTGAAATGTACATTTCCAGGCTGTAGAAGTTTCGTCTTCTGCCCTCTACTGGATCCTCTCTGCCAAAGACTGTGTCCAACACACTTAGCAGGCACACTTAACAGAACCTTAGTGAGTTCCGGATGACAGAAGAGGTGACCGGAACTCTGTAAAATGTGGCTTTTCATTTCAGGGAATGGAAAGACCTTGGTGTGAGGTGTCGCTGAACAGGAGAAATAGAGGTCACTTGCCTGACTTTCTGCTCCTGCAGTCAGACTACCTTATGGTGGCATTTGTCATACACCGTGGAACAATCTTGCTTTCTTGTCTTTTTGACAGAGGATGACGTTGTGTTCATCCTCATATTTCCAGCAACCAATCCAATGCTTTACCCCAGGAGATGCTCAAAGTTTGCCAAATAAATTTGAAAATATGCTAGTGAACAGCCAGTATCAAAACTGTAGTTTGAAAAAGTAATTTATGGTTTTGTGTCTCTATAAGCTGATGTATCGAAAGGAAAGTATATTCTCTTCTTACTAAAACCCAGAATAGAGGGTAAATACAAAATACAAATGAAAATGACAGTAATATTTCATTTTAAAAGGCTATGGTAGAAAAAATACATTTATTAATTTAAAATTATTTAAGATCCAGTTGCACGGGTGACTTGAGCTAGCAATGTTACACTATGGGTAGCATAATATAATGTACTTTCAGTTTTCCTTGTTAGAAATAATCTCTTAAAATAAGAACACACAACAAAATGACTCGCTCTTAGCAAAACACATTCTGTCGTTAATCAGTTGGGAAGGTTATGGGATTTTCCACTCCTACCTGAGCCTGGTGACTCTGAGCACACTTGACTGGGAAGAACCAAATGGATCCAATAGAATCTGCACTGTTTTCCCAAGAAAGATGATGAAATTTCCTTAATCACCACTTCCTGGTACATCACCGTGTAAGTCCATTTCAGGAAGACAGTTATCAGATTTCTTGGATTCCTATGAAAGTGGCATTATTTTACTCATAGACAACCTACTGCAGAGAGAGCATCCATGCCCTAATTGTGTCACTTACTAGATACATGGCCTGGGTAACATTATAAATTCTCTCTGAGCTGCAATCTCCTGTGTTTAAAAAGTGGGCCATTAGAGATCTGCAGAGCACACCCAGGGGCTTCTTCCCCAGCAGTTATGGTTTATACCGAGAAGCTGTGGTGGTTTGAAAGAAAATGGCCCCCAAAGGGAGAGGCACTATTGGGAGGTGTTGCCTGGTTGAAAGTGTGTTACAGTAGGGGCTGACTTTGAGGTCTCTTTTGCTCAAGCTTCCCTCAGTGCGCCTGCCAGTTGACTTCCTGTTGTTTCTGAGTCAAGATATAAGGATTGTTAGCTCCAGCACCATATCTGCCTGCATGCTGTCATGCTTCCTGTCATGATGATAATGGACTGAAGTTCTGAAACTGTATGTGAGACCCCCAATTAAATGTTTCTTTTAGAAGAATTGTCATGGTCATGGTGTCTCTACACAGCAATGAAAACCCTAAGACAGATGCACACAACCCACCTGTGTTATTGTCAAGACAGCAGGCTGTCACAAGGAAAACTATGTTGTGTTTGTGAGAGAGACTGTAGACCACCTTTCTCTTTTCTCAGCTCCTGGTATACAAAGGCAATTGTTCAAAGACTGTAATACAGGATGTCGAGAAATTGTCTCCTCTTTGCTCTTCATCTCCATAATCCTTAGCCCAATGAATGTTTATGAAAAACTAAGATGATTTTAAATAAGAAAATGTTAATATTCAATTAAAATGCTAAGCTAACACAAACTGTGTGTAGGAAATTTTTGAAGCACATAATTTAAGACAAATAAATAGCTATAAAAATTAATAATCAACTTAATAGTCTTCTCCTGAAAGGGCCCACCATGTGAGTCTTAATCCATTGCCTTTATAAAAGAGGCATTTCACAGGGCACAGCATGAGACAGCTCAAATTGGAAGACCTCAGGATATTTTTTTCATCTTAGAAAGCAGTGAGGAGTAAAGCCCAGGGCCACTCATTTCAGAAGTCAATAATATGAGTCAAATTCGGAAATATTCATATCAACAACACAGGAAAAGATGACATAATGATGTATTGTTTCCTCTAGGAGATGAGAAGCTCCTTTTTTATTGTGGGATATGGGGTCCTTCACCGTTCATCCAAGCAAGATGATGTTATAGCTCTGTAGGTGGATGAGCATTGCAGGGCGCATTCTAGCCAGGGTCAATGCCAGGTGGTGGTTCTGAGGACTTCTCTGTTATGAACTAAGATCTGTTGTCAGTCTGTCTGTATCAGAGAAATTAGTTTCTCTAACAATAGCACTATAAACTTGTAGTTAGTCTCTGTGAATTATAGGTAGAAAGCATCAAACTTGTTGGGAAAAATCATTCTCTGTGCTTGGTCTGTGGGTGGAGCATATCAGCTTCATAAAATGATAACACATTTGATATATCTATGTGGTAGGTAGTTTTCTGTCGGCTTGACACAAGCTATAGTCATCTGAGAGGAAGGAACATCAACTGATGTTGTAAGGAGGCCGCTTGTTCATTTTTTGGCTGCCCAGACTCCCGAAATAACCACACAGAAACTGTATTAATTAAATCACTGTGTATTGCTAGCTAGCTCTTAAATCTAGAATTACCCCTTCTCCATTTTTTTAATATTTTACCATGAGGCTTGTAGCCTACTGGCAGGCTTTCAGCATGTCTGTCTCTGATGGAGGCTCCATGGCTTCTCCCCTGACTCTGCCTTTCTTCTCTCAGCATTCAGTTTAGTTTTCCCCACCTAGCTCTGTTCTCTCCTATCAGGCCAAGCCAGTTTCTTTATTAACCATTGTTATTCACAGCAAACATAGGGGAATCTCACATCATTGAGAAAAATGCCTCCATAAGATAGTGCTATAGGCAAGCCTGCAGGTCATTTTCTGAATTAGTGATGGATGTGAGAGGGCCCAGGTCATTCTGGGTGGTTTCTCCTGTGGGCTGGTATTTCTGGGTTCTATAAGAACACAAGCTAGGAAAGCCATGAGGAGAAAGTTAGTTAGCAGTACTCCTCCATGGTTTCTGCATCAGCTCCTGCCTCCAGGATCCTGAGAAATCTGCCTTGTCTTTCTTGAGTGGGCTGTGACACTGGATATGTCAGCCAAATAAACCCTTTCTTTCCCAAGTTGCTTTTGGCACTGTTATGAAATACTATAACACAAAACAAGGACACTTGATTTCTGTATGACTAACTTCTACTTGTCATTCATGGTCATGTGCTAGAGATGGCTTCTCCATGAAGCCTGTGTAGACAGGTCTTGCCGCAAGTGAATTTTCTGCCCTTGTAGATCTGGTTTTCTCTTTTGACCTTGGAATGTCTTCCTCCACTCACTGGAGCCTGTGCTCTCATTCTGAAAATATCACCTTCTCACGTGAATAAACTCTACTGGCCTTAGCTTTAGAAACTAATCTAGACGAATCTACTTAGTCTAAAGCTCAGTAGACGGAGCTTGGTCCAGAAGCAGGGAGAGAATTCTTTGTGCTCTTTTGCTGATGACCTTGAGGGAAATGTTTCACTGTTAACATGCTGTATCTCTCCCCAAATAGCTAAACTGGAGGAGTTCTCCAATGTACAGGTCATTTCTTCTGTTTCCTGGGACAAATGGATAAAATAGGATTTGTGTAGGTTGGCACTATTCCTTCATGGTCAGGGAAGAGCTAAAACCTGTCCTCTCAGCCTGAACCCGTGCCACATAAATCATCAGAGAACTGTGTTTGTAAGAAAGGCTAGAAAGAGGTTCAGGGACCTGTGTCATGTGATGGAAATGCCATCATCATCTAACTCCAGATGCTGAGTACATGCATAATAAAAAAAAATCTTTCTAGTTATTCATCCAAGATTTCATGTTTTACAGAAAGCAGCTCTAGACCCAAGAGGTGAGGGGGAAAAAAAAACCCACAATATCTAAATAAAAGTATCTGGTTCTTTATCCACAATTATATTGACATTTCTTACACATTCGTAATCCTTTTATTACTGCATAATTACAAAGTGTTCAAAGAACTCCAACACGTCAAAAATGTAAAATCTGAAAAATTATGTCTTCAAAATGCCAAATCCCAAACACAAAACATGGTTACTTTAACGATCTGCAAGTTGTGTTCTTACGCTGGAACAGTAGCAGCTTTGAGAGCACAGAAGTATGGAGTGTTGCCACCCACCAGACGACCTTTCCAAAACAGCACGAACCTGTGTAGAAGGTGCAAGTAACTAACCCTTGCTTCTTAATCCATCAGGTCTCCTAGGTAGTGGGCAAGTTCCAGTTTTCTCCATCTTTTTCGTTTCCCCGAACAGCAGAATGAAGTTCGTCTTTTCCCATAATCCCCTCCATCTGTCTACACTTCCTCTTGAACCTACTTCCAGATCTAATACCAGAATAGTCTTCAAATTTCACTACTTTGTCCATCTTCAAAGATTCTGAAACAGGTTTCCATCCCTGCTCTATTAAATACGTTTGTTGCTACATCTGACAAAGGGATGAACTTGAGTGGACATATGAATAACCATCACGGGGAACCCACAAAGTCTCAGGTTGTGGGGACACAAAGAGCCTGAGACTTCAGAAATGGAGAAAAAAAGCTTTCAAGTTCCTTCTTGCTACCACTTAGATTAGCCAAGAGTTGATACCTTGTTTTGTTTCCTGTGAATGCTGACATAGTGGGTAGGAGAGTAAGGACAGAAAGGAACTTGTTTGTTGAGGCTTAAAACTTGGTCAGCTTTTCTTTTGCCTTCGTTTCCCTCCCTGGAACGTTCAGTCCTGAAACCACTAGGTGGTGTGGTAGTTTGAATGTCACTGGCCCACACAATCTCACAAGGAGTGGCACGATGAGGAGATGTGGCTTTGTTGGAAGAGGTATGCCTGTTTAGAGGAAGTGTGTCACTGTGGGGGTGGACTTCCTGTGCTCAGGATATTACCCAGAGTCTCAGTTGACTTCCTGTTACCTGCAAGATGCAGGACTCTCAGCTACTCTTCCGGTACCATGTCTGACTCTGTGCTGTCATGCTCCCCATCATGATGATAATAGACTGAACCCCTGAAACTGTAAGCAAGTCCCCTTCATTCAATGTTTTCCTATAAGAGTTGCCATAGGCATGGTATCTTTTTCACAGCAATACAAGCCCTAACTAAGACGGTGGAAGTGAACAAGTTAGGTCAGAGCCATCACGCCTAATGTTATCAGGAAGCCGGTGGAGCATGAAAATGTTCATAGTGCAGCAAAAAAGACTCAAAGACTAAAATTCATAATGAGATAAAAGATTTACAGGAAATAAAATGACTCAAGGAAATGGAATCGATTGATTAGATTAAACAGAGCTATATGGAAAATCAACAAATATACATAGTTTCAAAACTCCTCCCACAAACAAGTGCCAATAGAAAGTATAAGGGAGTAGAGAGATGGAATATCTGGAGATGGATCAGTGGTCAAGAGCACCAGCCCTTTCAGAAGTCCTGGGTTTGGGTCACAGCACATGGCCATTCACAACCATCTGTACCTCCAGTTCCTGAGAATCTGAAGTCCTCTTCTGGCTACCAAGGACAGCAGACACACATGTAGTGTCCAGACAAGCATGCAGACAAAACACATGTACAATACACATAAAATAACAAAAGAACTTCTTATAGGAAAGTGTAACTCTACCAGGGGTAGATTTTAACCAAGCACTGAGTATGGGCACCAAAATGACGATGGTGCAGCAGTGCCTTGGATGAGGATGAGAAGCTGGGAGCAGAGCTGTGCAGAGTTTTTGCCAACAGTGAATAGCAAGGTCTGATGGGGAGGAAACACCTGGGAATTGAAACAGAGGCATTGTCTATAAAATGACTACCCTGGAATCTTCAAAAGAATTAAGGCCATGAACGGTCCAAATGGAACGATTAAATTGACGCACATTGTTTGGTTCTGAAGTATGTGCTCTTTCTGTCCAGGACAACCAGTAAAGTCTCAGTGGATTGCAAGAAGGAAATGCTGGCAAACCATGAATGTGAAGTCTCTCCACTTTAATAGTTATATTGTAGTCATAGAGGCAAACTTAATTTTCTTTTTCTGTTTTTTTTTTAACTTGACACCCTGAATTATTTGCTTGGTTAGAAGATATCATTTCAGTAAGAGATTCTCAACCATCTTGAATGCACATGGGTTTATTCTGCACACACAGTGCTTCTGTGCATTTGAGATAATTTCCAAGTTTCAAAACCCTATTCTCAGGCAGTGATTTAAATAGTCCTCCAGATAATGTTCTACTTTAAGGCACAAAGTGCTCTACTTAACTCTCCCCTCCTTATGCTCCTCTTCCAAAGATTGTTTGAGGGACTGAGTGCTTGTGACTGTGGAAGGGAAGCAGATTATGTAACATAGGCCTCTGAAAGAGGGAGATCATCAGATCCATTTGTCTCCCAGCACTGTCTGCCTCAGCGCTGCAGAACAGAGGCTGGCTTTGTCTAGTGCACAGTCTACCACACTCAGGAACAAGGTTTACTGTTGACTGAGGTTTCTGTTCCGCCCCATCCCACAGCTGTCAGCTGTTCAATACCAAAGAAACACACAGAGGCCTACATTAGTTATAAACTGATTGGCCAGTAGCCAGGCAGGAAATATAGGTGGTGCAACCAGGCAGGAAGTAGAGGCAGGGCAATGAGAATTCTGTAAAGAGGGAAGTTTAAGTCTGCAGTTGTGACCCAGCCTCAGAGGAAGCAAGATGTGACTGCCTTGCCAAAATAGATATGGGTTAATTTAAGTTATAAGAGCTGGCAAAAAAAAAGCCTAAGCTATAGGCCAAGCATTTATAATTAATATCAAGTCTCTGTGTGGTTATTTGAGGTGCAGCTGGCAGGACAGAAAAGTTCGCCTATAGAGGGTAGAGTTTGTAGCCTTGGATGTTAAAAATTAACTATCAAGTAGTTGTACAGGCCCAGGGCAAGAATCAACAGAAAGTGCCCTTCAAGGCCCCAGGAAGTAACCTATCACTGTTGACAGCCTACTCATCTGAGGTGTTATCAACTTAGAACTGATTGGAAATGAATAAAATTCTGGTTGGTTATGTCACCCCCCAGGTCACATCCTCCACCTTCCCACTACTGCCACAACGACTCTCAGACTTTGCCAAGCCTTTGACAGAGGACTCAGTGTCCTGTCTTAGGGCCACACATGTGAGTTGTCTCAAAGGTGGAAGACTACAAGGACCCAATAATTACCTTCCATCATGGCCATTGTATGACTTTCTTGTTCCTGGATATAAAGTTGTTTATCAGTCAGACTTAGAGAAGACAGTCATCCATTTGAAGGACAGAGCCTAGGCTGCCCCGGGCTGGAGTAAGGACCTGCGTTGTGTTCTCCATGGTCACTGCACCACCATCTCATTCTGCAAGAAGGTGAAGGCTGCCAAGGTTTGGATTTCTCACTGCCTATAATGATAAAAGGCAAAAATCTACAAAATAGTTTTCTTGATAATCTTTGATTAAAAGCTCTAACTTGAATAGACTTATAAGTGTTGTGACTTAATTTAGAAAAGAGAAAAGGGAGTCTGAGGAGATGGCTCGCTGAGTAAAGGGTCTACCACACATCCATGAGGACCGCAGTTCGAATCTCCAGAACCCATGTGAAGAATCAACTGGGTGTGTTTGCAAACATCTACTATTCCAGTGCTGTTGTGGAAAGATCAAAGACAGAGAACAGAGAATCCCCAGAAGGCCATAAGCCAGTTGTGCTGATGTTCACAGGAGTGAATGGCAGAGACCCTGCCTCAAACAAGAATCCCAAAAGGGTATAGGCCAGCTGTGCTGGTGTTCACAATAGCCAATGGCAGAGATCCAATCTTAAATGAGACTCCCAGAAGGGCATAGGCCAGCTATGCTGGTGTTCACAGTAGTGAATGGCAGAGACCCTGCCTCAAATGAGAATCCCGGAAGGGCATAGGCCAGCTGTGCTGGTGTTCAGGAGCGAATGGATGAGACCCTGTCTCAAATGAGGTTAGGTGAGGGCCCACACTTGAGGCCACCTGCGTGTGCACTAAAGTTCATGGACACATATACTCACATGCAGAAATGTGTACATTCATAGTCATGCATCATACACACATTCGTAGGGGAAACAAAATGGGGCGATGTAAGAGAAGAGTGTAATCTATTCATTTTCTCTAAAGAACATTGTGATTATATGTTGTAGTAGGAGCGGCGGGGCTGTGTCTCCAGCACCCGGCCGCCCACATGGCTAGCTCTAGCTTATGCCCCGAAATAATTACATGGAAACTGTATTCTTTTAAACA
>NC_022010.1:38461473-38465997 GCF_000317375.1 Microtus ochrogaster
AAGAGCTGTAGAAAATGGCCTTTAATCTAACCTAGAATTCTGTGCCAACGAGACACAATTACTCCTGGCAATGCCACTCTACTCCCAAGAGAATGTTGAACACTAAAAACACTCCACTGGGAGCTTGTCTTCTTGGCAGAACTGGCCTTTGGGTTAAGAAAAGCCCATACCTCAACTACTGACTAAGATATGAAACAGGATGTCTTATCTTGCCAAGACAGGGTAGGATAATTCTAAGAAAGTTCCTTGCATTTGATAATGGTGTATGTCAGTTATGTTAGGCCTTAGCCAAAGTTGGTTGACTCAACATTGCAAATGAGACTTTGGGTGATTGCCCAGGTAGTCAGTTGTCTCTGTCATTTGTTGCACATTCTGGATATCTCTCATTTGTTAAGTAATATTTATTCCCTTCTCAGATCTTTGACAGAGTTGTAGATTATTTAATTGTAGTTACTCTCTACATTATTTAGACTCCTTGAGATAGAATGTCTAGCAAAACTTTTGTTCTCAATATTGTTTGTTATATTTATCATTTGTTATTATTGTTTATAGTTGTATTTGGTTTAGTTCTGTCTTATTTAGACAAAAGGGGGAGATTAAGCCAGCCCCTTAGGGGTGGGTTTGCCTAGGGTGAATGTTGACTGATAAATCGGGCTCGCAGAGCCTGCGCGGCCCTTTTTTTCTGCCTCCTGTGCTACGTGGGAACCTCGGTTCTGTAAGTTTATTTAACCATTAAAGCCGTATATATTAATATCTGCCTGCATTTATTTACGCCGCTACAATTATAGCTAGTCCTCTTTCTGAGCCTAAGCTATACCACATGTCAAGAGTAAAGAACTACCAAGTTTAGATGAAGCTTATATTTGAAAAAATATTTAGTAACTGTATAAATTTAATTTTAGATTTATCAGAATTTTCTCTAAAATCAACCTTACAGTTTATGCATGGGATCATTTCATCTGTTGACGACAATTAAAAGTTGATTCATTGGGGCTGGGGAGAAGTACCATGGGTAAAAACGTTTTTCATGCAACCCTGGTAACATGAGTGTAGGGAGGAACTGACTCCAAAAGTTGCGGTCTGGCATCCACACTGGTGCATCCATGGATGCTCACACACACAAATAATAACAAAATCAAAAATAGATTCATAGTAATGACTAAACACCCAGAATAACACAGTCCCCTCGTGGAGCCTGCAGTATGGCAGAGTGTAAGAAAGTTTCTCAAGTGATGATTTACTATCTGACTAACAAGAAAAGGATGGCCTAGAAGGTAACACGAGTGTCCAGGTAGTAAGACCAGAGGACAATGGCGTAATACTCCATTAAAAACCATTTAGTTGTGTGTTTGCGCACGCGTGCATGTGTGTGTGCGTGTGCGTGTGCGTGTGCGTGTGTGTGTGTGTGTGTGTGTGTGTGCCACCTGTGTGAGTCCCTGCAAAGGCCAGAATTCCCTGGAGCTGGAGTTACAGGTAGTTGTGAGCCCCAAGACTTAGGTGCCAGGACACAAGTTCAAGACCAGTCTGGGACACCTGAGACCCTGCTTCAAACAAAACCAAACAAACCCCAACAAGGGAAGAAAAAGAAAAAGACTGAAACCAGCCAGAAGCTACCCTAACTTTGTATGTGCTCAGTAATTTTAGACTTGTCAGTGATAAGAGGCCCCCTTTAGGAGGAGCCTTAGCCCACTCCCCATATATCCCAGCCCCCACTTCAGTATCTTAGAACAGAGACCCGGCATTTCTGCAAGGCTGGTCACAGGCTATCAGACCTAAATCCCCTTTACACCACACACCCACTTAAGCAATGCCCAGTCTGCCTCTCCTGGCACAGCATCCAGAGATTCCTGTAAGATTTCCAACAGGAGAGATCGTACAGAAGTCTGAGTTCCTCTTGGCTGGCTTGAAGCACAGAGTGGAAAGATAGCGTCAGGTGATAAAAAATGATTACTGCAAATGGGAAAACCAGCTTTGAGCGAGCATCAAGTGAGCGTCAAATCCTGAAGTTCCTTGTCTGAGGGTGGCCGTCCATATCAAGGGCTTGCTTTGGCCTCACATTTTGGTTTTGAAACATTGTCTTTCACTGCTTCTGACATCTGACTCCCTGCCTTTAAGCTGGTGAATGGTTCCGTTGTAACTTGCCAACAGCAGCTAGATTTTAATGTCTGTGCCTAGAAATAATCCATGTGTCTTTTCTGTCTCTGTGTATATCGTCATTGTTCTAGAGTTTCCTTTAAACCCTTCCTACCTGAAAAGTCCAAGTACAGAATCTAAACATGAAACTTGAAACTTTATCATGGAAATGAATTAATTGCTAGATGTCTTGCAGGAATTTGCTGAAAGAAAAAAAAAACATGTATTTGTAAGCTTATTGGCACTCTTGTCCCCCCACCCCCCAGGAATGGTATTTTTCAGTTTGGAAACCTGTCTCATTGTGTCCATATTTCACTTTAAATCTAAAAATATATAAGTAACAAATGTTTGAAGCTCCCGTTTGCCAATTCCTGAATCTTGGTGATCTCAGGATCTATGTCTATTGACTCCTACCTTTAAAACTACTGCTTTCTATTGTGATCTCATATTTAAATATCATATAATTAAAAAAATCATATCGGCATTCACCCACCTCCATGTTGAGGGCATGTTTAATTGCCATGGTAATTTCCTATTGGGTCCCTTTGGGGGATTGATTTTCAGCTTAGTCAGGCAGGGGCAGACAAGGCCTCAGGTCCAGAGACGGTGTCTTCCACGCTCAGGAAGGTCTTCTCCCCTTGGATAGTCTGACACAATGCTTTTCTACCAAGTCTCGCTGAGTTTTCCTTGTGTGGAATTAATACTGACTTTGGCTGACGCCAAGGCTTCCAGCGCTCTTTCTCTATGCAGTATCACTTTATTGGGCCTCTGGCCCTCGAGTTCAGGTTGCATGAATACTGGAGATTTCTGCTGCTCGGCATCATCTGTTCTCCCTGAACCTTCTTAGACAGGACCTCATGCTAAAGGCTGTTTATCCTGGACCTCACTGAATGCATTTTGGTTCTCTGACAGTCTCAAAGTTGGACAACAGTTCCTTCATATTTTATGATCATGTTTTTATTTGCATGTGTTATTAGTCATATTTCTATACTACCGTTCTAAAGATTCATTTCCTTGTTTTGAGCTCTATTGTTCTTCACTTATTGATATTTTGTACATGGAATGCACATGTTTGTGTGGCTGTGTGTGTGTACCAAGGATTGTGCATGTGTGTCCACATTTATGGAGGTCGGGGATTGATACTAGACATTTTTTCTCAGTCATTCTTTACCTTATTTTTTTGAGACAGGGTCTCTCTCTGTATCTGAGATTATGGATTTGTCTAAGCCATCTGGGCAGGAAGCCCCAGAGATATACCTGCCACTGTTATGCCTGGTTTTTACATGGGAGCTGGGCAATCTGAACTCAGGCCTTCATGCTTGTGTGGCAAGCACTTACCTGACTGAGCCATTTTCCCAGCCCCCAGTTTAAAAATAATTTTAAAATATGTATTGATCTTTTAAAAATGTAGTATCCACACACATTATTTTGAAGAATATAAACAGTTCTGTGATAAAATGACCTGGAAATGCATTTTTATTGACAGTGAAACATCTCTAAGGAGTTGGACAAAACCTGTGAAATATGGATTTCATACTTTTGAGAGTCTGCATTAGATGCATTTTTCAAATTCATTTGACCACAAAATCCACATTTAGTAGCTAGTCTTGTGGGAAGAGTGGATGAGAACTCTGGGAAGTGGTGTTCGGTGATTGCTATATATTAATTATATTAAAAATTTATGTGCCTAATTAAAAAGCAATCATGGCTACAACTATCTTTTAAATTAATTTTCAGATGGAAAGTAATCCTAGCTTCTCCTTCATCTTTCTAATGCTTCTCTACTTCAAGGAAGAAGTTTGCTATTGTGTGCATTATACATATTATACATTGGGGGGAAATAGTTTTATAAAAAGAAGAAAGACAGTACATTATGAACACAATTATTTCATTCTGACACTGTTTTCCAAGAGAAAAGGGCAGTTTTAGACACACACACAAATAAAGTTAGCATTTTCTCTTCTAGGCAGCTATTGTTGTAACACTTTGTTTGATGAAAGAGGTATCAATAAGATGTGAGAATGAAGAGCCTCCAGCAGCAGTGTCACCACCACCGTCATCATCATCACCATTACCCACACCATCACCAACACCATCACCATCATCATCACCATCACCAACAACATCAGCAGCAGCACCATCCCCATCATCACCATCACTATCATCATCATCACCATCACCATCAGCAGCAGCACTGTCACCATCATCATCAGCAACACTATCACTATCATCATCATCATCATCATCATCATCATCATCATCATCACAGTCATCATATCACCAACACCATCACCATCATCATCACCATCACCAACAACATCAGCAGCAGCACCATCACCATTGCCATCCCCATCATTACCATCATCCCATCATCACCAACATCATCATCAT
>NC_022010.1:38466097-38473113 GCF_000317375.1 Microtus ochrogaster
CATCATCATCATCACCATCATCACCATCACCAACAACATCAGCAGCAGCACCATCACCATCGCCATCCCCATCATCACCATCATCCCCATCATCACCATCATCACCAACATCATCATCATCACCATCATCACCATCACCATCATCATCATCACCATCATCACTAGCATCATCACCAACACCATCATCACCATCACCATTAGTATCAGCACTGTTACCATTACCATCACCATCATCATCATCACCAACACCATCACTATCATCATCACCATCAGCACTGTCACCATCACCATCATCATCATCATCATCATCATCAGTATCATCACCATCATCAACATCACATCATCACCAACACCATCACCATTACCCACACCATCAGCAGCAGCACCATCATCACCATCATCATCACCAACACCATCACTATCATCATCATCACCATCAGCAGCCGTTGAATCTCTTCTTTACCATCAACAATTGTTTCCTACAGTGCAGTGCTGCTCCTCCAAGTACAACTGATGGAGGAGCATCTCCTCACAGTCAAATGCCTGAAAATTCTCTAGAAACAGCTGAAAAGTAACAGACAAGACACTTGACTGAAATTCAAGGCCTCGGCATGATTTGACTCCTCCATTAACCTCTGCCAAGCAGTTGCTCTCTCTGGACCTCTGTTTCTCAAACAGAAAAATGAGTTCATTCGTCTGGATGGTTTCAGGGTTTCCTTCCAGGTCCTGTGTTGCACAAGTCTTAGAGAATAACACACCCTGATGAAGAAGTGGCAGCAAGGCCATTTCTGTGAAGCATTGCCTCCCTGGATGGAAGCAGGAGACAAATGATTTAAAGCACAGGGGAATACAAGACTTTAGCAATTGATAGTTTTGTGTTTAGCTTTGTGCCTGTAAACAGAAAAGCCTGGCTTTGTTGATCGGAACTTTCAAGACTTAAATTATTCCCCTAATCACAACCAGCTTGTCCTCTGTCAAACCCTGACCACTCAGTTCTTGCCATGTGACAAAGGTGATGGCCTTTGCCCTGCAACTTTATTTTGACTTAGCTTCCTGATTACAGCAGACGGCTATAAGGCAAGGGGGAGACTTTTTCCTCAAATGTACAGTGGGAATTTGCTGAGAACCAGGACAAAAGGTTTCTGGATCTCTAAATGTAACCAGGAGGAAAAATAAATCTTCCCAGTTTCAGTTGCTAACCAAGGCAGAGAAAGAAAATCCAGTTGCTATGTTACTTGTCCACAAGCAAACTCAGCACTGAGTGAGAATGGATTTCCTGATACAGCTTCCCATTATCTTTGGCTGCATTATTGGTTTGGATTATGACAGAGGGGGAGGACCCAAGATTCAAGTTATTGCATTCCCAAGAACCTGAAATGCACCTCTATTGGATCTATCTTACATGAACACTCTCAAAGATGCTGTGCCTTCATGCCCTGCCCCGGGGCTGGTGAATCTGGACTGTTGTAAGGCATTGTTGCTCCCAGGGCTGTGTAGTTGTAGAGAACACATTGGCCTAGAGCAGTGCAGAACAGTGGCAGAGGGAGGTCCAGACCAGACGCTGGCCTAGACAGGGATTCAGGGAAGGAGATGCGAGGTCTAACGAAGGAAAGACAAAGAAGAGATTGGGCCAAGAGTAGGTCAGGGGATGGGCAAAGGAAACCATAAGGGAAACAGTGGAGCAAGAGATACAGAGATATGCGCCTGTTTTTAGATATTTCTTTCCCTATCTTTTAATGTTGCCCTGGCTCCCCAGGCGTGGAACTTAGGTAGGACCTATCCACTACTCCCTCCAGTTTACAGCCACTTCAAGTTCAGCATTAGAAGTAGGGATCCTTGTATTTTGCCCTTGCAGGCCAATTGGCTTCTGCTTTCTCATTTTGAAAGTTTTAAGGGCATCATGTTTGTGCCTACCGACACATTGTTTATACTACCTGGGGAAAGAGACAACATACAAGAAGTTTACTCTTGTAAACCTCAGCTTTTTCCATAAAATGGAGAAAACTGACTTGATAAAAATAAAACAGGTAAGGCTGGGGAGACGGCTCATTGGATGACATACTGGCCGTAAGAGCATGGGGGTGTGTTCAGCTTCTCAGCCCTATAGGAAAGACTAGACAGAGAGACAACCAACCTGTCATCAGAGTAAGTAGGCGAGCTAGACTAGGCAAGTCAGCAAGCTCTGAAGCCAGTGGGAAATTCAGCCTCAGTAAAGAACCTGAAAAGTGATAGGGGACAGCCTATGCCAACCTCTGGCTAACACACACATGTGCACACACACATGTGCACACACACATGTGCACACACACACATGCATACCCTCCTAAATCTATGCCCACACCCATGTGACTACATACATATACATACACACTACACACACATATGTAAAAAAGATAAAATAGACGCTGTCCCTTGTACCTACATGTCAGGGCTAGAAATACCATGACCATTCAATGACTCCCTTTGCCTACTTCCAGCACCTGTCTTAGTAGCTGCTGACCTATAAACTCTATGGAGACAAAGATCGTGTCCTTCAGATTCAACAGACATCTCTTGTCTCAATAGGGTCTGCCATATGTAGGCCCTTCATAAACATCTGTTGCAGAAACAAGAGAAGAGACTGACCAGCACACCAGGATGGCTGCCCTGGGTTCCTGTGAAAGAATTTTGCACAGCTACCAAAGCAGGAAGCAGATTATAGAAAGAGGTTTCTGACCCTGTCTGGTTTGCCTGGGGACTCTGGCACACACCCCCATTTTACATGGCTCTGGTTATTCAAGCAAAAGTGTTTGCTTTTCATTGCTATTTCTAGCATTTTGGATCACATCTCTTTTATACATGTGTGGGAGTGTAACATGTGTCCCTTGTTAGTATTTTCACACAAACGTTTTTAAATTCATGGTGCTGGGCCAATAGTAGAGTAATATTACTTTGTCCTAGCTCCCATGTTATTCCCAAAGAGAGCAGCTACGGCAGGCATTTCTCTCCCCTTCTATAATAGAGTGTATATGTGCACAGATAGCTCATTATCCCAACACAGATTTTACGCACTCTTTTCAGCTTCTCCAAATCCTGCTTAAATCTCTTTCATTGAATCCCCAACACATCTCCAGGGACTTCATTTCACAGGAAAGGAAAACACAAGGAATCCAGGAGGAGACACTTTGATGGTGGTGCAAGCAGTGGTGTAAGAGTGTAAGTGAGACAGTCGAGGGACAAGAAGAGTCACGGGTAACAGACGTGGAAAGGGAGGGAGGGAGGCCCCGTCACACTAACACAACGTGCTCTTTGCTTATTATAGTCTGTACCATCTTTTGTGAAATCTTATTTTATTCAAAAGTTGCTACTGTCTTTGTTGTATGCTCAGTGACGCTAAGGCCCTGCCTTATTCCTAGAGTCTAACATGGCCTTTGACACATAGTAAATCTTTACGGTTTTGCATGAGGAATTGGATGGATGTGTGGATGATCGGAACCCAAGCAGGAAATCTCCAGTCTTTAAACAGGAGCTAGCAAAGGATCTAACCTCCAGCTCCTCCCAGGGCCACGCCCAGGTACAGCCTGCCAGGGTCTTTGTGCTAAGGAAGCCTGACTCTGAGAAGAAAAGGCCAGGGTAGGCAGAGCAGTCCATCAGAAGTCTGGGTTCAGCATGACAGACACAAAAGCCCAAGTATTTCCTCCCCTGGGAGTCAGAGGTTAGAGGGAGGAAAGTAAATTATCTTTTTACATGCACTTATCTTGTTAGCTCTGCTTCCAGAAGTCCCTGGCATAAATGAAGCAGGTGCATAGCCCATGACATTTCATAGGTGTCTGGGAGTGTGGCCTCTGGATCGGCCTTGGGAAACCATGTCTCTGGGTAAGATACAACCTCTAGGAATTGTCTGAGTTCCAAGAGCTATAGTCCCTCTAGTGACGCCAAAGCATACGAATACAGAAATTAGAGAGCTATGGTTAATACGTTGTAAATGGAGAAGCTATAGAAACTATTGGGAACCATTCAAGCCTCTAAACAAAAATGCTTCAGCAGCTGTAACTGAGCAGTGTCTATGATGGCCAAGACAAACATTGTTCCTGTTCCTAATGCTTTTCCATTAGAAATAAATGAATGCCTAAAGATAAGCAGCAGCTATTTTTTAAATCTAAGAAGTTTGGAAAAATAGAAAAGAATTGTATGTGTGACCCTGCACAGAGGCTGGTGACCAAAACAATCCGATGCTGAGCAGAAGAATCAAGAGTAGCAGTGAGCGATTCTGTATCATCAAGTTGTCTAGACCGAAGGTGACTTTTGAATGAGCAAGGTAACAGTGCAAAGGGACTGGAAGTGTTTCCAGGTTGTTACAAGGCAAGGAGTTAATGAAGAGATCGGCAGGCTGCTTCAGCAAATACTCAGGCCCAGAAAGACAAACCCTGCATGCCCTCTCCTTTTGTGGTTCCTAGCTCCAGATCTGTAGATGTGAATATATAACTTGGGGTGACCACAAAGACCAAGAAAATAAAAAGTGACACTGTGGCAGCAGGGGTGAGGAAGGCTGTCAGGGAGCACAGGAGTTCTTAGAGAGAGGGACAGCAGAACACGGTCACTACAGGGAATTATATTTTGTGTTCACTTAAAACTACATATAATATGTATAAGTGTATGTGCATGTATATATGTCTATATTAATTATACATAATACATATACATTAGTTATAATAATTTATTGACATTACTCCACTTGGGGTGGCAATGTTTCTAGACCCCAAATTCCAGACTATCAAGCAAAAAAAAATGTCAGACATGGAACCTTTTGAGTTGTTGGTCAGCCATTCCCCTAGAAGGAAGGGAGGAGGAAGGAGGAAGGAGGGAGAGGGCAAGAACTAAATGGAGAAGGTTTAGGAAAGAAAGACCAGGGAGGAGTTAGGGGAAGCCTGTAAGGCAGATATGATCAAAATGTATTGTGTGAAATTCTTAAAGAATTCATAAAAACATTACATGTTTTTAAAGTAATGCCTTTAAATTAACTCATCTACAGGTCCTCTGACCCAGCTTTCAATCACTGTCTCTATTGTTTATAGTCAATATGGCTGTTTACCAAATTAATTTTATCTGACAATTGATTTCCTTTGGCGGGAAGTTAAGACGTCTTCTCCAGACTCTTTTGGCAGTAAATATTACCTATGAGTGAGGCAGTAAGACCGGTGCTGCAGCCAACGAAGGTTCTGCAGAAAGAGAAGCCCCTCCACTACATTCTCCTTTGTGACTGACTGGTTTGTCATCGTGCGCCACTTCCACATACACACATGATCCTGTAAATGTCAGTGAAGATGGCAGATACTAAACATGGGTGCCTGGATGGCTTAGCAGAAAGCGGGCCCACAGACCAGGAGCACCAACTTTGGACTATGACATGAGCAGGAAACAAACTTTTCAAGTCATTTCATTTACAAAATGTCTTTTGGGTTTTGTGATTGTAATACAAGGCTAAAGCAAATTAATTTTTTTCTCAATGAATAAGAGACAAAGGGGTCATTTTCACTTTTTTGTTTTGTTTTTAAAATGTTTCTTAAAGCCATGATAAATCTGAGCTGGTATCTAAGTTTTAGAATGCAGAAGAATCTCTCTGTGGAGTAAGCCGAGTCTTTGGCTTTTACGATATGGAGATATCTCCAAGATGATGAGCTAAATCACCTCTCCTATGTAAAAGTGGTATGCCTAAAATTAACTCAGAAATCTCTTAGGAGGGGAATGGAGAGGGTCCCAAGCTTCAGGCCATCAGTTTGTTGGGGAGATAAGGAAGTTTTACTTGCTCTTTGTAGCTTGTTATAATATAAAGGTTTTTTTTTCAGATTCTGTTCATACTATCCTACATGCACATACATTTTTAATGATTATGTCATATTAGTTTTATCTGTCTGTGTATGTGTGATCATTCGTGTGTATGTGTTTATATGTGTATTGGTAAGGAGAGTTCTCCTTGTTGGCATTAACTATTTTATTTCCTCAATTAACCAGACATCAAATGAAGTGTTTGCTGTTTAACACAAACTTAGAAGTTGCGGATTTGGCTTAGTGGACAAGCAACTGCTGGGGGAGAAACGCAGAGGCTGGGAACAAAACAGCACGTGTTACATGGAGGGGAAACACTTGGTAATGTCATCATCTGTAAGTTGGAGGGTAGAAAACGTATCTTGTTTTTGAGTCACAGCATATTACAGTTGGTTTTAATGTAAACATGCCACAACTTAGAATCACCTGGGTAACTAGAGCAACCGAAGAACTGTCCTGATTGGCTTCATTGAGACAGGAAGACCTAACCCTGCTGTGGGAGGCACCTTCTGGTAGCCATGCAGAAAAAGGGGGTCTTGCAGAAGGGAGATTACTCAGGGTTTGCTTGCCTGATGTTCCCTCTTGCTGCTGAGTTGCCCATTGCCGGCAACCACAGATTCCTTAACTAACATCTGAACTGTAATTTCCAGGCTTTCATCATTGACTAAGGACCAGCAGCTCTCGAGGAATTTTCCAGGTTTTCAGTGCCAAATTGGGACTACTCAGGCATCCAGTCTCATGGACCAAACCACTACTGGGTCCTAGGCTTCCCTAGTAGCAGACAGCTTCTCTGGAATTACTCTGGGTGCAGAGGCACCCAAACCTCAAGGACAGTATTTCAGTCTCTCAGGTGCCATTCAGTTGTTGCTATTTTAACCAAAGCTAAGTTCATTACATAGATTTATCTAGTGGTTCATTTTCTCTAGAAAATGGGAAAACATGCAAAATGGGAAGAAACAAACACTCTCTGTGTGCACAGAGCATACAAAGGGGACAGTGTATGCAGGTGCACAGCAATACAGGTTGACAGTGTATGCAGGTGCATAGCACACACAGGTGGATAGTGTATGCAGGTGCATAGCACACATAGGTGGACAGTGTATGCAGATGCACAGCACATGAAACTGGACAGTGAGTGTATGCAGGTTCACAGCACATGCAGGTGGACAATGTATGCAGGTTCACAGCACATGCAGGTGGACAATGTATGC
>NC_022010.1:38473533-38498032 GCF_000317375.1 Microtus ochrogaster
CAGGTGGACAATGTATGCAGGTGCACAGCCCATGCAGGGGGACAATGTATGTAGGTGCACAGCATATGCTGGTACATTTAGCAATATTTTATAATAAAGGAACAAGAGTCTGCAAGGGGTGGATGACTTCTGAAAGCTGGTAGCTAGTCGAAACAGGATCTGAAAATCTAAAGCATTAGGACTCCAAAGAACAAGAAATATATGGAGGCTATAAGAAGCAAACACAATGAAAACCCAAGCCCCACTGAAACAAAGACAAAGAACACAAATCAAAGAAAAACAACACAAAACCCAAGCCAAATCCAAACAAAAGTTCCTCAAGGACTTCCCTGGGTGAAGAAACCTAGTCCTTCTGCACAGAGCAAGTGAGATCTTGCCAGCCTGTCTGTGCCCACTGTTTTAGGCATACTTCAGAAAGCTTAGCTGAGAGCCCTGAACACTGTGTCTGGGAACAAACTAACATCACGGGTCTTTAATGGCAGCAAACCCACCAGAAGTCACTCTCCTTTGAATAGAAATGTGCTGTTGGAGAAACTACAAGTTTAACTTTTAACAGTCCTGACCCTGGAAATCTTTGAGCCTCCAGCCTTCCAGGACACAATCCAGGATCTGTTCAGATTTCCTCCCGTTGTAGAACCGTGACTCTTCAGCAGACCCAATGGTGTTCCGTTCTTGTCAGAGTCCCATGATGCTTGAGGTTCTCATGCTTCCCAAAGAGGACGTTTTATTAGCTTATCTGTCTGGTCCATCTATACAGTAGGGTAGAACCCATGGTGGACCAAAGTTGTTTCCTTTGTATGGTCAGCCTTTCATAATCATGTTGTGTGTGGTAGTTTGAACAGGAGCGGCCCCCAGAGACTCATGTGTTTGAATGCTTGGCCCAAAGGGAGTAGCACTACTAAAAAGCGTGAACTTGTTGGAGGAATTGTGCCTCTGTGGGGTGGGTTTTGAGGTCTCATACATGCTCAAGCCACGCCCAGTGGAACAGTTCACTGCTGCCTGAGGATGGAGATGTAGAACTCTCAGCTCCTTCTCCAGCACCATGTCTGCCTGTGTGCTGCCATGGACTAAACCACTGAACTGTAAGCTAGCCCTAGCTAAATGTCTCCTTTTTAAGAGGTGCAATCGTCATGGTATCTCTTCACAGCAATAGAAACCCTAACGAAGACATTGTACATTGCAGATTCAAAAACAGTGGATTTCTTTTTTTCAAAATTTCACCTAACATTCTCTTTTGTTTTCTGTTTACTGCTCCCCAAACAGCACAGCATTTGCTGCTATTGACAGATCTTTTTATCGTCTTCACCAGGTCGGAAGAGACTGAGGTGTATCAGAAGCTGGGCATAGGTCAGATGCAAACGCTATGCCATTTAATTTATGGAGCTCAATCACGAGGGATTTTGGACTCCCCGGATAGAAGAGGGATGCTGGAACCAACTCCCCCGTGGGTACTTAAGGGTGAGTGCATGGCTAAAGAACAAGTTGCCACATCCAGAGTGACAGAAAGGACCAGATTGCCAAAGGATTGTGGGCTTGGGATGCTGGCCAAGAAACTAAATGAGGGTTTAAGTAGTCTCCTTTGGGAAGGCGAGTAGGTGGAGCTTTGTGGGTAAAGTGTTGTTTAAAAGGAATTTATAATCTCTTCCATATCATACTAATCTCTATTCAGTCTTCTTTGTCTCCTCTTTGAGTCTTCAGAAAACATTCAGGGTATTTTTGTGTGTGTGTGAATTTCAGAAATAGACTTTTTCTTCTTTCCCATCGACATGGATTTCCAAAGCAGGAACAGAATACGGGGCTCTAACAGGGGCGACCCACATACTACATTTCTTTGGCTACAGAAGCACAGCCTGGGAAGGAGAGCATTAATAACACAGTCTTTTAAATGTCCATTCTGCTTTCAGTCCTTATAATTAAGTTTTTGGCCCTGAGTCCTGACAGTAATGTATTTTTCCCTTCTGCTTCCATGAAGGATTCTAGTCTCCTCCGTGCACAAATAGGTTCTGATTATTTATTTTTAACTCCAGGGTGTTTCTGCCAGGAGCTGGGAGGGCAAAGAAAGCTGCTGTGTCCCCACAGAGAAAGCGTGCTTTGCTTCATACGTTCTGGGGCTGGGGTGGCCCCCAGTTGCACCGGCTTCTTCATGCCTGCACCTGGCAATCAATCACTCTTCTGGAGACGGTACCACATTGGGCAGCAGCATGAGGAGGCCCCTTGACAGCCAGAAATAAAGGGAGAGAATGCAGTTCCAGTCTCTGAGAATGACTGAATAGAGATCATGCCAAATCTTTGCCTGGTATCCCTGGATAAGAAGCACACACACAGAGAGAAGTTACAGAGCCGGTGGCTCATGCTCCATTCAGAATTAGGGCACAATTGGGTGAGGTGTGACCCTATGCACACAGCTGAAGGTAAAGAGATAGTCCCCGATAACCCTCCCTGTTTATTGCAGTTTTAGGACAGTAGGAGCACTCTGCAAATGAAACCTCTTCTGCTTCCACTTAAATCCACAACTGTCACTTCATTCATCTCTTCCCCTAGAGTGCACTGAAATCCTTGATCCATTTTAACTAGCTCCATCTTGGAATCACAAAGTCACCAGGATGTTGGCATGAGAACATCCCCAAAGCACTTTGCCCTGATCCTTTATTTTCAAGGCTGATAAAGAAGTCCAAGAACAATGGAGCAGTTTTGTTTGTTTGTTTGTTATTTTATTTTATATTATTTTTTTCCAGGCTCAGTTGGGAAGCCTTAGATTCTGGATTTGAATACCAGCTCCCATTTCCTGGCCTAGGCCTTATTTACAGATCTTTTCCCGTTTCCTCTGAGATTTCTGAATATTGGCAGGTAGTCTGTGATCTGAATTTTAGGTATTAAGCTACAGGTCCAAGTTGTCGTTCAGCTGAAGAAAGGTGAAGAGGCCGCCTCATTGCTCTGTTTGGAGAAGGAACACCCCTCCCCAGTTGGGAACCGAATCCTTCATACTCACTGATCTTCCTCACAAAGGTTTCTTGCTTGATAATCTGTCCTGAAATATGCCAGTGTATCAAGAGCAGGGTTTCCTCCCAGCAAGAAGTCAGCAACTGCAGAGCTTCGCATAGAAACACTGTGTTATTACAATGGATAACTGTTCAGTTAGTTAAATTTCCACTCATGCCATATGATCTGATGATTGCACCATATTATGCTACAGTTTATAGAGACCAGAGCTCTGGAAGGGCATGTTTGCCCTCAAGGAGCTAGCTTCCGCTTGTCTAAGTACTAAATCCTGGACAGCAAAGAGGGCATTTGGTTCAATAGGAAGGGGAGTCACTTGGATGATTTTGAAGAAAAGGCTTAGGTGGCATATTTCTCGCAGTATCCGTTTGATAAAGCAGCTGTGGTGTGGTTTGACTGACATACAATAAACTTCAGACTTTAAAGGGACCGGTGTGATACATTTTGACATCTATAAACACCCATGAAGCCACCACAACCATCCAGATGATGAATGTATACACCAACCTACAAAATTGGCCTATGCCCTTAATAATCTTTCTGTGTCACCCCACTCCGCAGACTCCAGGAAAGTTCTGCCCTTTACCCTGTCATAGATTAGGCTACAGTCTATATACTATGCAAATGAGTTGTACCACATATACAGTTTTAGTCGGCTTTTTGCACTTAACACAATCACTTTGAGGCTAATTAACACTGTTTTGTGTATAAACAGTTTTCACCTTATATATGAATGTGTGTATTTATGTTTATACATAACATATACATATACGTGCATGTATATTTGCTAAATGACATTCCACTGAATGGGTATCTATTACAACTTACTTTTCGATTCATCTTTTTTGGGAAATATTGTCATTTCTAGTTTTGCTATACTACAGAAAGTTATGAACACTGGTGTGTCATTTTACCTATGCTTTCCTCTCCCTTGCATAGATATTACGGACTGGGATGGCTGGGTGGTGTGCTGCGTGTTATGGTTAAGTTTTTAAGAGTTGCCAAGTATTTTAGAAACCGTATGAGATACTGTGCGTTCTCCTAGCACTGTGTGAGACCATGGGCTATTCTCTGTCTTTGCTGCACTTGGTGTGGTTGGCCTTCTCCATTCCAGCAGTTCTGAAAATGTCTACCTGTATCCACTCATGCCCACTGATCTACAGAAAAGTTGGCAGCCTCTTTGGGAAACAAACAAACAAACAAACAAAAACCCAACCTTGTTCTTTATCTACCATTTGTATTCAGATATATGTGTCTGACCCTCTTTGCTGAGATATAAAACAGACCACTGGAAAAGGTTTGCCTGGAAGGCAAAGGGAATCTGCCTCCAGGACATACTTAGGCAACAGAATCAACAGCAAATGGCAGGGCTAAGATGGCTAGGCAGGTAAAGGGTTTGCCATGTAAGCAGAGGACCTAAATGCAATCATTAGCACCCACATTAAAATCTAGGCACTGTAGTAGGCACCTATAGTCCTAGCATCGAGGAAGCAAAGGTAGGACAGTCCCTAGGGTTTGCTGGCCAGTCAGTCGAGCCAAATTTGTGTGCTTCAAATGCAGTGAGAGACATTGTCTCTGTAAGTATGGTGGAGAGCAAAAGAGGAAGAGACTCAACATTGTCCTTGATCCCCACACGCGTACACTCAGCATAAGCACACACACGCACACACAAACATTAACATGAACATATTCAAAAAAATGAAGACAGAAAGAAGACAACGGCGGTGCTGTTGGCCACGTAGTGGAGAAAACAGCTCACGTGGTCCAGTTTTGTGCATAGAGGGGACTGTGGCTCTATCTCTAAAGCCAGATGAACTTGGGTGTGCAAGCAACATCATGGAGGGTCTCCCACAAAAAGACACACTATCAGTTTGACTTCACCACAGGTGTCTGTGGCTAAGTCATTCCCACTCCATCATATGGGGTATAGCTGTTTTTCAATTCTGTCTGGTTCCTGTTGATGGCAGAGATATTGATGAAAATGGGGTTCCAATGCTAAGCAGCACCACTGAGAAACTGTTGGGGATCAGGCTGACTGAGAGCATGAGTTTTAATCAGGACTTTATTATGAAAACAATCTTGTGTTTAATTGAGAAGGGACTGGGACTTCCCTCTGTATTTCTAAAACAATCAGGAAGAGGACCACGGTCATTGGTATTTGGCAGAATAGATGAGATTACATCTGTCCCTAATGCAGCTGAAAGCCTGAGACTTTCAGGTAAGATAGACACTTCACCACACAGCCAGGTATAATTTAAAGGGGCCAGAGAGATGGTTAATGATAGCAAACATTTATTGAAAGCCTAAGGATGTGGCAGGCAGTATTCATTCAAATGGATGGTTTCATTTAGTCTCTTAACACAAGGTATTTTAAATCATGAGCTATGAAACCACAGAAAGCTTCTATTTTCACAATGAGGGTTTTGTTTCTTCAGTTATGGGGGGTCACAACAATACACAGGCACATTTGCTGTGTGCCTACTACCTGTGATCTACTGCTTAAGTGAAGAGCTCCATTACCTGATGTGGAAACAGGCTCAGATGATCCTGAGTGAATCTCAAGTTCTTGTTAAGAAACGAAGATCAGCCAGGCAGTGGTGGCGCATGCCTTTAATCCCAGCACTCGGGAGGCAGAGGCAGGCGGATCTCTGTGAGTTTGAGACCAGCCTGGTCTACAAAGGGAGTTCCACGACAGGCTCCAAAGCTACAGAGAAACCCTGTCTCGAAAAACCAAAAAAAAAAAAAAAAAAAGGAAAGAAAGAAAGGAAGGAAGGAAGGAAGATCAAACTCAAGGTGCTTGGCTCTACAATCCATGTTCTCAGTTTTTGTAGTGTTGAATCTAAAGATAAATATTAATGCTCTCAAATTTTGAGATGTCTTACCATCTCTTTTAAAATATCAGGAAAAGCTTCGTGCAAGATGTAATATTTTAGGTGGTATCTTTGCAGGATTGTGGAAACAGAATGTTGTGTGATTTGCGAGGAGTATTTCTTTCTGATGCACTGCCCAGACCAATAGTTTGGGTTGTATTTTCATTAACCCCAAATTTGATCACACTTTCAATAGATGTGGCTTTTATCTAATATAAGTGAGTATACATTAAAGAATACACACATATGTTGTAATAGGAGGAGAAGGCTGCTTGTCGTCCCATTGGGCACCAAACTGTTGCACGAGGAGGGTGGTCCTTTGTTCCCTCCCAGCGGCCTAGCTAGCTTACACCCGAAATAATCACACAGAAACTGTATTCATTTAAACACTGCCTGGGCCATTTAGCTCTAACTTCTTATTGGCTAATTCTTACATCTTAATTTAACCCATTTCTAGTAATCTGTGTATCGCCATGTGACTGTGATTTACCGGCAAGATTCTAACCAGCATCCATCTCAGGCAGGAGCTCCATGGTATCTGCCACTTTGCCCTTCTTCCCAGCATTCAGTTCTGTCTACCCTGCCTACCTAAGTTCTACCCTATCAAAAGGCCAAGGCAGTTTCTTTATTCAACCAATTAAAGCAACACATAAACAGAAGAACCTCGTACACCAATGTGTGACTGACTTTTATATAAGAGTGTATTAGTTACTTCCACATCAGCCAAGAGCACAATACCTGATGAGAACCAATTTAGTGGATGAAAGATTTATTTAGGCTCATGGTTTCAGAGTTTCAGCCCTCCATGGTGGGGAGGGCAGGGTGGAGCCACTCAATTCATGGCAGTAGGAGTATGTGCTGGAGGCTGTTCATGTCACAGTGGGCCAGGAAGCAGAGAGCAGAAGAGGAATTAATGCCAGCCATAGCCATGAAAGACTTGCCTATAATGAATGACTTGTGTCTCTGAGCTTGGCCTCATATCCTAAAGTTTCTACTGCTTTCCAAAATAGCTCTGCTAGATTTAGAGCAAGTTTTCAAAATACGAGCTTGTGAGGACATTCAGATTCAAACTGTCACAAACATATATATGAAAATGAATTTGAATGTTTAGAAATTCCATCAAAAATAGGCAGCCTGTGGTGAGAGTTTTAGGCACTTTCCTATTGCTGCAATAAAACACCATGACCAAGGCAACTTGTAGAAGAAAGTATTTTTTAGGGGCTTATGGCTCCAGAAGGACAGTAGTTCATCATGGAGAGGACTGTAGCAGCAGGGAGGAAGGCGTGACACTGCAACAACTATGAGTTCACATCAGGAACAACAAGCCAGAAACAGAGGTACAACCAGCATGGCATGTGACTATTGAAACCTTAAAGCCAGTCCTGTGTGACACACTGCCTTAGCCACTGTTCTCCTGCTGTGAAGAGACACCATGACCATGGAAATTCTTACAACCGCAAGCATTTAATTGAAGCTTGCTTAGAGTTCTAGAGGTTTAGCTCATTATTAGCATGTGGTGGGGGCATGGTAGCATGTAGGCAAACATGGTAACTGAGTTATACTTCTGGATCCAAAGGAAGAAAAGACAAACACTGGGCCTGGCTTTAGCATTTTAAACCCCAAAGCCCCACCCCAGTGACACATTTCCTCCCACAAAGCCTCACCTATTCCAATAAAGCCACACCTCCTAATCTCTGTCAAGTAGCACCACTCCTTAAAGACGAAGCATTCATATATACGAGCTTATGGGGCCCATTCTTCTTCACACCACCATATTGTATTTCCTGGCCCCCATAGGCTTGTAGCATTTCATAATTCCAAATGCATTTAGTTCAACTTCAAAAGTCCCCATAGGCTACCACAGGCTCAACAATATTTAAAAGTTCAGAGTCTTTGGGAGACTCATGGCACTCTTTTAACTGCAATCCCCTATAAAATCAAAAAGCAGATCACATACTTCCAACATAAAATACGAATTAATATACATTACCTTTCCAAAAGGGAGGATAGTGAAAAAATACTGGACCAAAACCAGATGGGCAAACTCCAAACCCTGCACCTCCATGTCTGATGTCAAAACGCCCTTTAGATCTCCAAATCCTTTCAACTTGGTTGACTGCAACACCTTTCTTTCTCTTGGGCTGGTTCCAGTCCCTGTTAGCAGGTTCTCTAGGCAGGCATCCCATGACTCTGGCATCTCAAACATCTTGGGGTCTCCAAGGCAATCCAGACTTCACCATCATAGCTTCATACAATGGCCTCTCTGAGCCTCCCAGCAGGGACATCCCTAATAGCCACCTGGTTTCAGGGCTTTCCATAATCAAGAAGGGAGAGTTCACAACTGGCCACAGCAAGATCTTTCAAGGTCATTTGTTGCCAGAGAATGATTAAACCTGAACAAGGGAACAGTCTGATTCTACATCAGACACTGCCTCTTTGCCTAGAAGTCTCAATTTGTTTTCCTGCCAAACATTACAGTTTGTAAATAACAGAAAACAAATGTATGTTGTTTACACTTGAGTACCATGACAACTGAGAGAAGCTTGGAAGGGCAGTCTGCATTAGTCTGGCAGCTTACGTTCAGAAAGGAAGAAAAAGGCAGAAATCACAGTCAAAAAATTAATGATGAAGATAGCGAGGCCATTGTTACCCTGCCTATCTGTGGGGGCCAGCCATGATAAGCTAAGTATGGGCAGGTCACCCAAAGGAAGTTCTTTATTTCCAACCGTTATCACCTGCCAGAGTAGAACTTGGCCATCCATAAATTTAATAAGAAGCCTGAGTCTCAGTAGTTTACCCTGAGGCAATACCTGGTTGCAGGAGGAACCACAAACTGAGATTAGCCGACCACTGCCCAAGAACAGACCATTCAAAGGAAATGCCTGATATTCCAACCACTGTAGATAAAATCACCTGCTAACACACACTCACCAGGACATCCCTAGACAAATGTCAGCCAATCAGTGGTCCTGAACCTCAGAAACCCCTCACCTCTACCTTTACTACTATAAAAACCCAATTGAAACTGAGCTCGGGACTCTCCAGTTATTCCAATACGTTGGACATGCAGAAAGACTGAGTTTGCAAACTTGATTAAAATAAAAACTCTTTGTTTTACATACAGGGCTCCGTCTCCTTGTCTCCTTGTTGGCTTCTGTGGGGATTTCGTAGATTTGGGCATAACACTATCCTCTGTGTACCCAGCCCCACCCCCCTCCTTTCACTCTGTTCCCCCACATAAAAGCATGCATAACCTGGACCTTCTCCTGACAAAAGGCTCTGGTACACAGTGGTGAGTTGCATCCTGTCCCCTCCTCGTGTCTCTGCAAGTCAACATAGGCAACCCCTTTCTTGTATCCTTGACTCTACAGCCAGAATCCTGTGGCTGCAGCTGCCAAATTCTGCTGCTTGATTGAGCTGGAACTTGACCCTCTCTTTCAATTATGTTTGCAGCAGCTATCTGTTGTGAAATATTGTGCTAACTGGGCAAAGATGTGCTACATTTGTCTATGCTGCAGAATATTACTTTAACTGTGTAAAGGTGTGTTACATTTGTTTATGCAGTATTTGTTTCATGATAATAGGATATGTGTTTAATAATGTAAAGATGTGTTGCAAATTGTTTTATGTGCCTTGCCTAAGGCACCTGATGGTCTAATAAAAAGCTGAGTGGTCAATAGCTAGGCAAGACAGGGATGGACAGGCCTGGCAGGCAGAGAGAATAAATAGGAGAAATCTGGGCTTAACAGAGGACAAGAGAACCAGGAGAAAGAAAGGGAAAGTCTAGGGACAAGAAGCCAGGCAGTTGCCAGACAGATGAACATAAGAATTAGTAAAAGTAAGATATACAGAAGAAAAGTAAATAAGCCCCAAGGCATAAGGTAGGTAAAGAGAAACAGGTTAAGTTAAAAGAGCTAGCTAGAAAGGAGCCTAAGCTAGGCCGAGCATTGAAAACTAATAATAATTCTCTGTGTCATGATATAGGAGCTGGTTGGTGGCTCAAAAGAAAAAGTCTGGCGCAGCTTTCTGTTATTAATGGTTCCCCTCGCTGCTTAAGCTTTTCTTTAATTCCTGTTCACAAGCTGGAAGCTTAGCAGGGTGAAATCTTGCCCAGGGGTCTCCACTCCCTGTATTCCCTTTGGAACCAGGTTTTTCTTTAAACTTTTTATCTCCCTGAGTACAGGACTTAGCGGCATCATTACATTTCCTGGTGCTCCTTTTCTCTTCAAACTGTACATCTTTTCTTTCTTTCTGTCCAGTTTGTTCCTTTTCATTATAGATCTGCCTAAGAACGATTGCTAATAACCACACAACTCTGTCAATACTGGGCTGTCTTGAAATCTCGGCTAACACGATTAATTTGAAACTCTTTAATTTAGACTTAGGCAGACTTTTAGGATAAGAGCAAAGAGCAGCTTCATTCTTCGCCAGAGCATCACAAGAATGGTCTCTAGGCCAGTTACTAATTTTCTTTCCCTCTGAAATGTCTTGGGCCAGGCAACCATAATTTACACTGCCGCCAACACCACTGTCTTCCACACTCCTGCTATCGTGGTCCCCTTTGCCTAAACCATTCCACTGCTTTCCTAATCCAAAACCCCAACATCGGCCTTCCACCACCAAGCAGCAAGGCCAGGCCTGTCACAGCAAAATCCCATGCCTGGTACCAACTTCTGTCTCAGTCACTGTTTGGTTGCTGTAAAGAGACACCATAACCAAAACAACTCTCATAAAAGAAAGTCTCTAACTGAAGGCTTGCTTACAGATTCGGAGGGTTAGTTCATTATCATCATGGTGGGGTAATGTGGGAGTCTCCTCTGTGTGCTGTGATTACCATTAATGAATAAAGAAACTGCTTTAGACCTATAGCAGGATAGAACTTAGGTAGGTGAGGAAGACAAAACTGAATGCTGGGAGAAAGAAGGCAGAGTCAGAGGAAGCCATGTAGCCCTGCTGGAGACAGATGTGCTGAAATTTTGCTGGTAGGCCACTACCTTGTGGTGATACGCAGATTAATAGAAATGGGCTATGTAAGATGTAAGAGCTAGCCAATAAAAAGCTAGAGCTAATGGGCCAAGCAATGATTTAATGAATACAGTTTCTGTGTGATTATTTTGGGGGTAAGCTAGCTGGACAGCTGAGAACTGGGCAGAGGGACAAACAAGCAACCTGAGCTCTCCTCCTACAGTAGGGAGCATGGCAGCATGCAGTCAGGTACTGGAGCAGTAGCTGAGAGCTACATCTTGTTCCCCAGGCAGTAAGACTGGGCCTGACAAAAGATTTTGAAACCTCCAAACCCACCTCCAGTATCATACTTGTCTAACAAGGCCAGACTTCCTAATTCTTGTAATCTTTTCAAACATTTCCACTCCATTGTGACCAAACATTCAAGTATATGAGCCTATGGGAGCCATTATTGTTAAACCACCACAGTACCCCTCCTCCAGCCTTGGGGTTACACGCTTGTGTTTCTGTACCCTGCTTTTTACCTGAGTGTGGAGGATCTGAACATGGGTCTTCAGGCTTGTACAGTGTGGACTTTACCAGCTGCCTTATCTCCCTTGCTTTTCAGTGAGATAAAATTTGAAAAGAACTCAGAAGAGTACCTGTCATATTTTAAACATTCAATCAAAGTTGTTTCAGTACTTTTATAAAATTTTAAAGAAACATTCATGACAGAAATTTTACTGTGTCCATTATGTTGAACTTTCCACAGTGGGGTACTCTGTACACTGGCAGGAATATATGCTGCCACCGTGGTCTCGTCGCAGAAGTGACAAAGCTGGAACTCTGCCTATTAATCAGCTTCCTCTTCCTCCAGCCCCGGCCACTACAGCTCTGCCTTTTGCCTTTGTGAATCTGACCATTCTAGAGACATAGTGCATGAGGAATTATGGAGAATTTTTCTTTTTTTGGCAGCTAGGTCTAGTTAATACAAAGTTCTCAAGATTCACCCAGGTTGGAACACATGTCAGGAGTCCCTTCTTTTCAAGGCTGAATGATATTCAATCATGTGTTAACTAACAGTGGATTTTCAGGTGTCACTCAAAAGTTCATTAGTTTTCACCTTAATTCAGTGTCGGGAAGTGTGACCTAGTGGCAAACTCTTGAGTCCCTAATGGGTAAAGCCAATGAACAGATGATGCCTGTCTCATTCTTGTTCTGCCAGGACTGTGTTAAACACCGAAAGACGGGTTTTTACAAAGCAAGTCTGACCTGTATGTCTTAGCTCTTCTGCATTTTCCTAATTCCTTTTCTTTTTCTGCCCTGAGTTGAAGCAGTCTCAGACCTTCTGTAGAAAGTATGCAATTGCTATTTCTGTGCTGTTAAACCCATGGGTCAAACAGTCCCCCTTTCTTCATAAAGCACATAGTATCAAGAATTCTATTATAACAACAAAAATAGAGTAAGTTCTAGGCTTATAGTTTGTTTTGTTTACCCTTTCATTGGCTGATGTGGTTCTGTGGGTAATTCCACGCTTTGGTTGTAGTGGTGAGTATTTGTGGACAAGTATTGAGTCCTCGCTTTTGTCTGTCTATCTATCTATCTATCTATCTATCTATCTATCTATCTATCTATCTATCTATCTATCTATCTATCCACCTAGTACATTTCCAGAAGTGGAATTACCAGACCACAGAACAACCATTATTATTATGATGATCTTACTGTTTTTTTGTTATTATTAACACTGTCATTCCCCCAAGCCCTCCTATAAAGAAAGAAAACCTGAGCATTTTTGTTGAGCAGCAGGAGGTTTGGCAAACAAAGTTTGTATGTGATCTGTTACCTCAAGCTCCTGCTCCTGAGTCAATCAGCCAAGACATCAGCATCTCCCTGCAGGTCTCAGGTCTCTGGTCTCTCTTTTATGTCCTGTACCAACTGTAAGCACAGTCCCATCCTCAATCTCCATGGGGCAACACACAGAATATTCTTCTAGGTAACTAAGTTCCTTTAACGGTTTGGCCGAAATTTGAGGATGGGTCATCATGGTTTTAGCTCTGTTCTACAGGAAGGAATCTTTTTCCTCCAAGACACACCACTATCCCAGGAAACAGGAATGCCCACCTATCTTTTATTTGCAAAGTAGTTTATTAATACTGCCAATCCCCACCCCCAAACCAGCACATGGCCTTCTTTTTATATTTTACAATGAAAGACCCATTAATAGAATTTTGATACGTGAAAGAACATTTTCCCTTGAAGATAAATTCTACAATTTCTCTAGAACAGGACTGTGATTGAAGTCAGATGTAGAGTGTCTGTTTGGGGGTGGGGGATATTGATTGTTTTCTTCTAGTTCCGAAAGAAACGACTAGGACATGCTAGTGAGTTTTAAAACCACCTGGAAGATTGCTCAACAGTTTTATTCTCAGCCTTGCAGGGATAAACCAGAGCCCATAGAGAACACTTAATTGATTTGCCAAGGAAGGAAAAGCAACAAATAAATAGCCAGAGCATAACTGGGTAATCCCTGAATGCGTTATAATTCGTGTTGTTAACAATTTAGGTTAAAAAGCCGGGCGGTGGTGGCGCACGCCTTTAATCCTAGCACTCAGGAGGCAGAGGCAGGCGGATCTCTGTGAGTTCAAGACCAGCCTGGTCTACAGAGCTAGTTCCAGGACAGGCTCCAAAGCCACAGAGAAACCCTGTCTCGAAAAACCAAAAAAAAAAAAAAAATTTAGGAATCTAAGCATGGTAAACAGTGTTGCTCCGGTGTCTTCTGTGCCAGTATCTTTTCACAGTACCATCAAAGGCAAAAATATGATATTTAGAAAGGATTTTAAGTAGCAAAAAAATGACCATTTGTGAAGCATTTCTTCTCTATTTGCAGAGTTACAGGACTATTACTATAGCTTAGGTTCCTACAGGCATGACAAGGGGATGAACTCCCCTTCCCATAGCAGTTTCTGTGAAAGAGACTGTCTGTGCAGAGGTACTTACGGCTGCTTGCCTTTCTTTAAAAAAATATTTTCACAGTACCTTCATTTTTGAAAAGTTAGGTGAATAATTTAAATTTTTCCCATTCTTCAAAAGCCATGAAATACCACATATTTTATATCAGCATTTAATGAGTTTGCTTTGAGGACTAATTTGATGTGTAATTAGCCAGAACCTAATTGAGTTACAAAAATAGAAAATGATTGATCAGATGCCTGCATGACAGGTGCACATTAGCCAAGCACAGCAGACTCCCCATGTGGGGACTTTCAGGGAAGCTGTCTCCGGGTTGTTTGCTCTGGACAACGGGAGGGATGAGTAGGATGACGGGCACATTAGTAGGTGAGAAGCCATCCCTTTTCTGAGAAGTTCTTAGCTACCCTCGACTGGGATTGTTTCCAGTCCTTTGGTATTTAAACAGACCATCTCATTGGTGCCAAATTTCAAGAGGGAAAATCCTAATTCATTTAAGCCAGGGATCTCATAAGAAGAAATGCAGCTTCCCAGCCTTCTCTCTGACAGGGAGTTGCCCCGTGCTGCAGGGACCGACAGAGAAACCTAAGAGATCATCTTGGGGTAGAAGCCAAGAGCTAGACATTTATAGCACTGTGCCTGACAGCTGGGAGAGCACGGACAGCCTCCTAGTGCAGCTGTTGCTCAATACACGGCACTGTTTAACTGTAATCTAGCCCCTACCTTAAATACTTTGATAAGTTTTCAGTTTATATACACACGGATATGTTCTGTGAACATGCAGCACATACAGACACCACAGAACGATTAAAATCAGTTCCTACTACTGTACCAGCAGGCAAACAGAGATGGGGGAGGTAGATGAGCCGCTCAGAACCTGGGTGATGTAGGAAATGCTGACAAGCTAACCCTGATGGTGATGGGGGTTTTAGATATTAGTTTTGTTTGGTTTGTTAGTGTGATTAGTCACAATGCTAGGGGCACATCTCATTTGACTGTCACATTCATTTTGCTCCAAGAGTCTTGCATCTGAGTTAAGGGGAGACATGTAAGTGGTGGAAAACTGTATATAATTTAGGATTTAATTGGTATCTTTCTGTAGTAGGTGCTATCTGTTTCAAATAACTATTTCTTCATGACAGCATTATGTTATACATAGGTGAGTGATAGCTGTATTATCTACCATTTATCTATCTCTTTCTATCTATCTAAATATCATCTGTCTATTTCTATCTATCTATATCTATCTATCTATCTCTTTCTAAATATCATCTATCTATCTATCTATCTATCTATCTATCTATCTATCTATCTATCTATCTATCTATCTATCTATCTATCTCTAAATATCATCTATCTATCTATCTATCTATCTATCTATCTATCTATCTATCTATCTATCATCTATCTATCTACAATCTAGTCTGTTTTGACTAGTTTTTGCTAATGCAACATAATCTAGAGTCACTTGAGAAAAGGGAACCTTAATTGAAGATTTGCCTCCATGGCATGGCCTGTGGGCAAGTCTGTGGAACATTTTCTTGATTAGCAATTGATATAGGAATGCCCAATCTTCTGTAGGCAATGCCTCCCCTGGGTAGATAGAAAAGCATGCAAGTAAGCGTGCAAGCAAGCAAATGAGCAAGCAGCATTCCTATGTGCTTCTGCTTCAGTCCCTGCCTCTTAGTTTCTGTCTTAGCTTCCATTGATGATGGACTATAACCTGTAAGATGAAAAATAAAAAAAAACCTTCCCAAATTGTTCTTTGGTCATGGTGTTTATCTCAGCAACAGAAAGGAAACTAAGACACTGTTATTTATCTATGTTTCCATCCTGAACAAAACCAGAAAATAAGAGAACTAATTAAAACTTAAATTTTTAGTAGTTTATATTAGTTACACAAAACAACGGACTTTATTTTGATACCTCACACGTAATGTAGTTTCATCATGTTCCACTTCTATTATCTTCTTCTCTCCCCGCCTCACTTGTTGGCCACCTTCTTCTTAATTCAAACAATTTTTTAAAGCCTTATTAAAACATAATTTCAAGTACACAACATACTCATTTAAAATGAACAATTCTGTCATTAGTATCTCTATGTCATCATAGCACAATTTAAATACCCAACTGCTCAGGAACTCTTTATCTTTATCCATCACTCCCAATTCCCCCATCTCCCTGGTCATATGCAATAACCAATCTACTTTCTGTCTACAATATGTCTATTCCAGGCTCTCATATGAGCAGAATCTCATAATTTGTGGTATTTTGTAACCAGCTTCTCTCCATATGCATAGCATCCCCACAGCATCTCCATCCTCTCAAATCCTGTTTCGGAGATGAATCATATCCCGTTCTGCAGATATAACACTGTTGTTTAGTTCCTTGACTGATGAACATTTGGGTTGTTCTACCTTTGGGCTCTGATGAATAATGTATGTGAGTGTTACTATCCTGAACATTGACATACACATTTTTGTTCGGCGGTATGGTTTTGTTTTTCTTGAGACTGTACCTGGGAATAGAATTGCTGGGTTGTGTGGAAACTCTAGGTTTCATCATGTGAAGATCTGCCCAAAAGTTCTCCAAAGTGGCAGTACCATTTACTTTCTTAAGAGCAGGATGTGTGTGTTCTGGATTCTCTGCACACTTGCCCACACTTGCTTGGTAGCATCCTTTCTCTCTGGACCGCCAGCCCACAAATTATGACGTGGAAACTTATTATTAACTATGAAAGCTTGGCCTTTAGCTTAGACTTGTTCCCCAGTAGCTCTTATAACTTAAATTAACCTGTTCATGTTAATCCACAGTTTGCAATGTGACTTTCACTTCTCCTCCATTTTGCATGTACAGTTTGTTCCGCACACCTTACTGGTGTCTTCCAACTTGACGGATTCATCCCTAGTTCCCCTCCTGCCTAAGTCTTGCCGAACCTTTCCTGCCTAACTATTGGCCATTCAGCTCCTTACTGAACCGATATGAAGGTGCCTTTGACACAGTGTGATCAAATATCCTACATCACCTTATTTTTTTTTATTCTAACCATCATAGAATGTTAGGTGTTATCTCATTAGGGCTTTGATTTGCATATTGATATTTCATGTTAATGAGATATGTTATTAGTTTTTGTTCTAATTCTTCTTTCTGTTTAAGTTTGGTTTGGTCTTAGTTTTTCAGTGTCTCCAGATGGTTTGTTGGGTTAATAATTTGAGAGATTTCTTTATCTGTGACATAGTCATTTATATTTCCACTTAACATTCAGCTGCATTCTTTGAGCTTTGACAGATCTTCATTTTATATCTTCATTTTTAAGTTTTCAATACTCTAACTAGACTTTTTTCATTTTTAAATTGTTTTCATTGAGATATATATTTTTCCTCTACTCCCATCTCTACCTTGCCTTCCCCTTTTACCCTCTCCTGTGATTCCCACATTCCCAATTTACTCAGGAGATCTTTTCCTTTTCCACTTCTCATGTAAATTAGATCCATATATGTCGCTCTTAGGGTCCTCTTTGTTGTCTAGGTTCTCTGGGATTGTGATTGTAGGCTGGCTTTATTTGATTCATGTCTAAAATCCACTTATGAGTGAGTACATATTATATTGGTCTTTCTGTGACTGGTTCACCTAACTCAATATGATGTTTCCTAGATCCACCGATTTGCCCGCAAATTTCAAGGTATCGTTCATTTTTTTCTGCTGTATAGCCTTCCATTGTGTAAATGTACCACGTATTCTTTATCCATTCTTCAGTTGAGGGGGATTTAGGTTGTTTTCAGGTTCTGGCTATGACAAATAATGCTGCTATGAACATAGTGGAGCACATGTCCTTGTGGTACGATTGAACATCCTTTGGGTATATACCCAAAAGTGGTATTGCTGAGTCTTGACTGCCATATTGATTTCCAAAGTGGCACTCCCCTTTCAGCGTGCATTCCCACCAGCAATGCAGGAGTGTTCCCCTTTCCCCACATTCTCTGCAGCAGAACTTGTCATCAGTGTTTTAGATCTTGACCATTCTGACAGGAGTAAGATTGGAATCTCAGAGTTGTTTTGATTTGTATTTCTCTGATGGCTAAGGATGTTGATTTTCTCAAGTGTCTTTCAGCCATTTTAGATTCATGACTGATCTTCATTTTCATCATCTTAATATGTTACCTTATTTCTCTTTTAATTTATTTGAGACATCAGTGTTTAAAGTATGTTTTGTTTATTTTTTTTATATATTTGGGATATTCCCAAAATTTTCCATGACTTGGGCTCATGGTTCATTTTACTGTGGCAAAAGAATGTAATTTCTCTTTATTTAAATATTCTTAAATATACTAGGGCGTTCTTTCTTGGATATGGCTTATAATTGGTCTTGGAGAGAAACACACACTTGAGGAGAATGTATGGTCTGTTGATGGATGTCTGTTAGTTTCTTGTGGGTTTTTTTTCCTGTGTCTAATTTTACAGATTATTCAAAGTGGGTCCTTGAGCTATCAGACTTGTTTTGTTAGATTTCCTTTGTTTTTGCTTGTTTTTTTCTTGGTGTATTTTTGTGTCTGTTATTAGGTGTGCATATATTTATAGTTGTTGAAGCTTTATTTGTTTTACAGTCTATGTGGTCTGACATTCATGTCTCTCCAGTTTTCATGGAATTGCTATTTGAATCTTGGATCTTTCTCTTTCTTTTTAGAGTCAATCTTTTTGGGTCATTGCATCAAAAGCATGGTATCTTGTAGATGACATGTGGTTGAAATAGGCTTTTTAAAATCCAGCCTGCCAGACCTACCTTTTGACTGGCTTCCAGTTCACCCATGGTGTCACTGGTTATGAGCCTATAGGACAAGCCTCAATACACGGTAGCTGTATTGTAAGAATTATACATGCCTTATGTACAGTAGCTGCATTTTAAGAATTAGCTGATCCTATGCTCATTCTCCATCATAGTCTTCCTTGTCATTTGTACCACAAGAATGTTAATACCTTAAGCCCAGATAGACTCATCATCAGTTGTAGACTGTTAGTCCTGCTGCACAGCTAATGATGTAGAATTGCACCAGTGTTCAGGGTTGTGATGCAGAAAGCCAACGCCTGACAGCTGAAAGGTACCCTGAGATGCCTAGAACAGAGCTTTTATTTGGTTTCAGTCAGTGCAGGCAAGTGTCATGCAGCGAATCTGAGTCTGACACATGAGCACATATTAAGTGGTACCCATCAAGACCCCTGAGAATGGACTACTCAGCATACAGATTCCTGGAGCCCAGGTCGGCCTTTAGTCTGGTGTCTTAGCTAGGGTTTCTATTACTGTGATGAGACACTTTGACCACAAAGCAATTTGGGAAGGAAAGGGTTTATTTGGTGCACACTTCCACATTGCTGTTCATTACTGAAGGAAGTCAGGACAGGAACTCAAACAGGGCAGGATCCCAGAGGCAGGAGATGATGCACAGGCCATGGAGAGGTGCTGCTTACTGGCTTGTTTCCCCTGGCTGGCTTAACCTACTTTCTCATAGAACCCAGGACCATCAGCCCAGGGATGGCACCACCCACCAAGGGTTGGAACCTCTCCCGTTGGTCACTAATTGAGAAAACACCTTACAGCTGGATCTCATGGGGGGGGGCATTTCCTCAACTGAGGCTCTTTCTTCTTTGACAACTATAGCTTGTGTCAAGTTGACACACACAACCAGCCAGTCCTAAAGATGTCGCAGGCTGCGTTCTTCACTTGCTCTTCCTGAAGAAGACGCTTGTGGAAAACCTCAGCCCTCCCAGGAAGGTGTGGCTAAATCTGTATCGTCGCCCTCTGTCCGTCCTGGCAAACTTGCTACTTTGTAAAGTTTTTGAGTGCCTCACAGCGTCCAAACCCATAAAGGGTCACAGAACAGGATGGGAACACTCTGATTTGGGCTGCATAGGTGGCAGCTTTACAGCCCAGCCTGGAATTCAGCCTCTGCCTCTTTCAGCTCTGCCAGCAAACAAATCAGCAGGGAAGCCTCAGAAAGGCTCCAGGCACCTCACAGAGCTGCTTTCCTAACAGCTCCCAGGACAGGCCTGGTGACAGCAGGTAAGGCAGGGCAGCTGCTTCTACAGCATTTAATCTGCAAGCATTTAATCCCACAGATCATCTTTCACGTGCCCTCCAGGACACAGTCACTTCACCTTACAGTCCCTCCCGTTTCACAGGGCTCAGAGGAACCACACATTGGATCTGGATCGGGGAGAGCTGGCGCTTGTGAATAGCCAAATGATCCCCTGGCGGGGACAAAAGTAAAAGAAGACAGAAGAGACGAAAAAGGGCGGCTTGTTCATTTTCTCCATTCGTTTACTATGTATTGAACTGCCCCCACGGCAGCGGTTCTGAAGTAAGAGTCAGGAAGAGGCTTGTCGCCAGTTTAGAGTTGCCCTTGACATATAAGGAGCACGTGCTTGCTTTGGAAACAGGTGACAGGAGGACGGGATGGACATGGATACAAGATGCCATCTGTCAGGGCCAGGGAATTATAAGTTGCTCAGAGCAGCTGGAACATACGGCTTAGAGACCTGGGGTGGCTGTATCAGGGAGGGAGGGGGAAATGGGGATGAGAACTGAAAGGCAGAGCCTTCTGAGGCCAAGGTCCATGGGCTTACATTCTGCTGTTGGTTGAAATGCTCAATCAAGGCAGTAATATGATCAGATCCACCTTAGGAACTGCAGATGGCCCTGGGGTGATTAGCCTGGGACAGTGGTACAGGGTGGCCAGAAACAAAACAAAACAAAAATCAAAAGTCAAAAACAAAACTCAGAATGTGTCCACTTTGCTGGTTGTTTTCTCTCCCATAAGCTCCTGCTGTTCTTTCCTGCATTTATTCCATTCTTTCCGGGATAGAGATATTGGTATTCTTTAAACTCAGATCTGAGAGTTAGCATATGTGATGTAATCCGACGGGATGATTACTAGTTTGTGATACTGTTTGGGAGGTTGTGGAGTGTTTTTGGACATGGGGCTTGGCAGAAGAATATGAGATGGTAGGAGTAAGTCTAGAAGGTTCTTTCTTAACCACGGTTCCAGCCCCAGTCTCTGCTTCACAAACACCAATGATGTAACAGGCCACATAACAGACTCTATATGCCATGCCTTCATCACCATGGTGGATTGTCAACTCCACCTGGGAGCCCACACAAACCCTTCCTTAAGGTGATTCATGTCAAGTGTTTGGTCATAGCAACATGGACAATAACTAATATACACAACAAACATGGCTTCCTTCATATGCTGAGAGCACAGTAGTATGGCAGAAGGCCATGAACAATGAATTCAGAGTGTGGGACTCTGATTGTAGCATCGTACACGTATGTCTGTGCACCTGACAGAGAAGCGACAAGCTGTGCAGTAGCCTGCCAGGGAGCTGCAATATCGTCAGATCCAAACACACATACGCAACAGTACCCACCAGAAGCCACTCTGCCCTAGGTAATCTCCCTATACAGTAATTCCATGCAAAATATCAGGCTATAGCCCCCAAGCTGCCGATATGAGCTCCATAAAACCCATATCAAGAATCAGTAGCTCAGGATCCCTGACAGTTGTTTTAATCAGACGCCAAAGAGAGTCGGCATTCAAGGTTTAACATTAAAAAAACAAGTACCGCCAGGCAGTGGTGGTACACACCATTAATCCCAGCACTCGGGAGGCAGAAGCAGGCAGATCTCTGTGAGTTTGAGGCCAGCCTGGTCTACAGAGTGAGTTCCAGGACAGACTCCAAAGCTACACAGTGAAAACCTGTCTAAAAAAAAACAAAAACAAAAACAAAGCAAAGCAAAATAAAACAACAAGCACCAATCATCATCTTCAGGAAGAGCAAAGCAAAGGCTTAAGGATGAATGAGGGACCCTGTTCCTGGCAGCCTTCAAAAATGCCTGTTTAGTTAAGTGGTCCTAATGGCATCAATCATTTTGGGTAGAGAAAGTGCTTACTTGAGCAAAGCCTGTGGCTTCAATGATTCAGTTTTTTGGATGGAATTGTGAACAATTTGTTGCTAAGTTTTTTAGCCAGTTCAATTGAGAGAGAGAGAAAGAGAGAGAGAGAGAGAGAGAGAGAGGGAGAGAGAGAGAGAGATTTTATGACATTTACATTGGCCAATGTCCTTAATAATTTTTGAAACAAACATTATGCTATAATTTCTTACTAACAGAATTTACAATTCTGTTTATGTGGGAATGGAATATGCTTCATCTACTTTCTAAAATTGGTTTTATCAAAGACATGTTTCTGCTTCTTCTTCCAAGTTTCTGTTTACTAGCCCTGTATGGATAACTGCTAACATCTACATCTAACTTGTCGGGCCATGTTCTAACAATTGCCTGTTTGTTAAACCGGTATGGAGCCCACATTAACCTAAAGCAGGCCATCTTCATGAAGATAAAAATCACAAGATCATAGATTTCCAGCGCCTGCCACAGTCACCTGTCACCCACTCTATACACCAGAGCCAGAATGTACCTTCCCACCTCTCACGACACAGCATGGTCAAGAGTTCACCCATGACAAGGACAAGAATGAAGTTGAGAATCCAATTATCTCCCCAGTCAAATGTCCACGACTCACAGTCAATCTCTCCTTAATTTTGTCTTCAATAATGAGCAGGAAGGACCAAAGCCACTTCTAATAAATCAATAAGCCTGCTGACCTGATACCGAGACATATGTATGAACCAGGCAGCAGGGCTGTATGCTCACCCTGCCAGACCACATTCACCAGAGGATGCTCATAGCCCTGGTGATTTTAATTGGCTCCAATCCTGCTATCCACAAAAGCTATCCATGCATGGGCATGCAAACATCTTTCGTTTCAGGTATTTGTCCCTCGTATCCAAAGTGTGCAAAGCTCCAAAACACGAGTGGTGTGTGGTACCTGGTGGCATCTAGAGCCCCCCTCTATCTCACTCTCTGATTCCAGGACTCTGGTGTTGTGGAACACTGTGGGACCTGGGAGCACTTTCTCACTCTCTGATTCCAGGACTTTGGCGTTGTGGAAGACTGTGTAGGATCTTGTAGAAGATCTTTCTTTGGATCACCAGCTCCCAAATAAAGACACGGAGACTTTCTATTAGTTCTAAAGCTTGACCTTACCTTAGGCTTGTTCCCAACTAGCTCTTAGAACATTCAGAACTTAAATTAAACTATTTATATTACTCTAAGTTTGGCCATATGGCTTATTTCCTCTCCTCAGTACTTACACATCCTGAATCTCCAGTGCCTCTGATTCTTTCCTGAAGTTCCTATCTCCCTGGAAGTCCCGCCTATCTTTTCCTGCCTAGTTATTGGCTGTTTAACTGTTTATTAAACCAATAAGAAGGTGCCTTAGGCAGGTTGTAGCATCCCGGCCGCCTGCTAGCTTATGCCCCAGAGTAACAACACACAAATTGTATTCATTTAAACACTGCTTGGCCCTTTAGCTCTAGCCCTTACCGGCTAATTCTGATATCCCGATCAACCCATCTCTAATAATCTGTGAGCGCTGGTCTTACCGGGAAGATTCTAGCCTACATCCATCCTGGGTAGGAGCTTCATCACGTGTGTCTGCCCGCGAGTGGGGCATGGTGTCTCTCCTCCAGAGAGCAGAGATGTCAGTCTCTGGGCTCACTTCCTCTTCCTCCCAGCATTCTATTCTGTTTACTCCTCCCACCTATGTTTTAAGCTATGAGGCCAAGCAGTTTCTTCTTATTGCTTAACCAATGAAATCAACAGATTGATATATGACACTCCCACATCAGCAGGTGAGGTAAGAGAGGGACGCATCTTCACATAGAATACAAAAAGATTATCCCAACAGGACCTGGTGGCATCTTGAGCTCCTCACTGTCTCACTTTCTGATTCTAGGACTCTGTCATCATGGAACACTATTGGACACACCCTAGATGAGAAAGAAGGAAGGTTTCCTGGCTTCTTCCTCCTGCCCTTTTGTTCTGGGTAGATTACTCTTTTGCCTATTCTCTGATTTCTCAGGCCTGCAGAATCTATCCTCCACATAGAGAGCTCACAGGAGCCAAGAAGGAGAACTTCTACTTGGGGCACGGAAATGCTAGGATGAGCTTTAGATTGCTTTAGAACCTGGAGGCCACTGCCACTGGCTACAGCGTCAACCTGCCAAGACAGGAGCTTTGAAAAGGCTTTTAAAATGAAAAACAAAACAAATCAGTATGCTGTAGTTATCTTGGTCCTCAGAAGCCATTTAAAAAAGGAGCAGGGACAGTGACTGCCTACTAACCCAGCAGTCAGGAAGCAGAGACAAGGGATCCTCAGGGGCAGCTGCCAGCTAGACTGGCTGAATTGGTCAACTCTGGGCTCGTTGAGAGACCCTTCTCAGATTATAAGGTAGAGAACTGTTAGGCTGAGAAAATCAGCTGCCATCCTCCGCACGCGCCCACATGTAGCAATGTGTTCCTACACACATATAAACAATCATACATGGATACACACAGGCACCCACACATAGCACATGTGTCCCTATACACATGTAAGCATTCACACACAGATGCACGCACAGGCACTCAGACACACCACATGTGTTCCCACACACCTGTAAGCATTCACACACAGATGCACGCACAGGCGCCCACACATAGCACGTGTGTTCCTACAGACATGTAAGCATTCACACACAGATACACACAAATGCATACCCCATATATACACAAGCACCTCTCTCTCTCTCTCTCTCTCTCTCTCTCTCTCTCTCTCTCTCTC
>NC_022010.1:38498144-38516196 GCF_000317375.1 Microtus ochrogaster
TGTTCTCTCATAAACCATGAAAAAGAATCTGAAACAAAGTAAAGTCTTGGTCTCTCCCTCCCAGCCCGGCCCCAGGGCTGCCACCAGTGTGCCTACCTAGCTTGGCGGACCTTCTCTCTCTCTCTTCTTCTTTCAGCTGCTCCAAGGGAAGCATGACTCTGGCCATTTTTCTTCATCTGACCACCCCGCTCTCCCCTTGCTTTACCCTTCTATCAACCTCCCTTAATCATGGAAATGTATAAGCCATTTTCCCGCATAATGACTCGAGAAGTTTTCATTTCATAAAAGTTATTAAATTGGAAAGGTAAGTCATATAAATGGCTGTGTTTTCAAGATGTGAAGGGCAGAAAAAGCCAGAGCCCTGTCAGATGAAAATGCCTGTGTGTACGGTGCTCTCCTGGGTTAGAAGACCTCTACTCAGCCGTGGGAGGGCTGCAGCAGGGATGAACTAGCCCTGGCATTTTATTGACATTCGGATGTTATTAATCTTACCTTTCTCATCTGCATTTCTCTCTCTGCACTGACGAGGAAATCGAACACATTCCCAGGTCTCTTGGAGATAGGGACAGCCCGTGACCCAGTTCTAGACAATACAATGTGAAGGGAAGACCACGGGGGAATTAATTCTAGGAAAGATATTTGTCTTCCTATTAATAGAGAAATGCTTGCGGGAAAAGACTTGTGCCCACTGACTTCTATTTCTGAAAGTGGCGTGTGAGCACGTGATGGTGGGAGCTGCAGCAGCCATTTTGCTGCAAGGAGGAGACGGCCCCTAGAATTGCTGAGAAACTGACAGAGTTTTTTTTATCACTTGCAGAAATATTTACTTAGCATATGCTCATTATGCATGAGCTATCATACTAGCTCTCTAAGGTACAAACAGTGTGTGTGAGGAGTTCCATTCCTATAGTGGCAGGGTGGCTAATAGCCGATGTGTGTCAGGCAGGGTTTAGAGTTACAGCACAGCCATGGACGCTAGCGAGTAAGAGTCGTGTAATATCTTATATACATTGATTAAACAGTGTAACCGAGACCTAAGGTCAGGGCATGTAGTTCTTTAGGGCTCGGGGACAGAAAGGAGGAAGTGCTCCAAGAAAGGGGGACAGCACACCCAAGTCTTGTGGGGCCACAAACAGGCACATTCCAAAAGCAGAATGAAGGCCAGAGGGGACACGCTTGAGCAACAGGAAAGTCCAGGAGATAAGAGAGATCCTGGAGCCAGATCATAGAAGTGTAGAAACTGAGAAGAGTTAAGACAGGAATATGAAGTCACTGGAAGCTTGGGGGAAAAGGAACACCTCAGGTTCTGAGATTCAATAGTAACTTTCTGATTACTGGATATGCCCACTTCACAGGATAGAGGAAACAGGCAGAAACATTTGAAGAATATTGCAGGGAGTACCAGTGTCTGGGATAAGGTAGGAGAGGCAGAGCCGGGAGAAAGGGAACCAGATGCATTCTTCTGATGACTTCCTGAACTAGCCTGGGGATCCACTCACATGTCAGCCCTGCAAGGCATGGCTTTGAATTCCTTGGCAGCTGAAAACCAAGCATCCTCTTCCTTAATGTGCCTTCTGTTACAGCGCCAAGTATTAATTCAGCCCGCTCAAAACTAGTGTTTATTCTCGTGCGCCCTCCCCTGAGTCTTACAGTTCAAACAGACTCGCGGCAAGAGAAGATCACACTGAAGCTCTGGATGAAAGTTCCAGCTACAGCGTCCACTTGATTATTAAGCTCCATTAAAATATTAATCAGGATAAAATGGAATTTGAATCCCAAAGAGCTAAAACATATTGGTCAAACGTTGTGAGGGCCATCCCCGGGCAACAAAGTCATGGCCCGGATTAGATCAGAATACAGAATGTGAGCTTCTTTGCCATTGGTGTCCCAAGAGAAGGTGCTGAGCCAGTGTCCACACAGCACAGCAAGACCTTTTTGGGCACTTGCTAAACCTTCCCTTGTGTAAGACAGGCCTGCAGGGGACAGTGTCCAGGGTGGATCCCCTGCCTCAATGACTCTCAGCAGCCATGACAGAGGAGAGGGTCAGTTTATTGATTGAACCTTGACATGGAGAATTGCATTGGCGCAAGGAGAAACCAGGCACGTGGCCAACAGGGCCATTTAACGCCTTTGACAGCAATCAGTGTAACTAAGGTCCTTATAATGGTGAAAAATACAGTGTGTCAACTGCATGATTGTGCAGACTGTGTGCACACCCCATTACAGAAAATAGGCGCAAATAAACCCTCTTTGAAAGCTGTGGGCAGTTTCATCACAATGGAGCCATACAACAGTGCGCTATGCCAGTCCCATAAACACTTACATGCTTGACCAAGCCACTGAAGCATCTCAAACAGGGGTGAGTGCTGTGTTAGTGTCCCTGCTATGACAAATGCATGTGTGTCTTAGCCAGGGTTTCCGTGACACCACCACAAAAAAAACCAAAAACAAAAACAAAAAAAACAAAACAAAAACAAAAACAAACAAAACAAAAAAAAACAAAGCAAAACAAAAGCAAGGGAAGGAAAAGGCTTGTCTCAGCTTAGCAGTTCACATCATGGTCTTTTGCTGAAGGAAGTCAAGGAAGGAGCTTAAACAGGGCAGGAACTTGGAGGAAGGAGCCTATGCCGAGGCCATAGAGGAGTGCTGCTTGCTGGCTCACTTCTCCTGGCTTGTTCAGCCTGCTGTCTTACACCCTCCAGGACCATCAGCCCAGAGGTGGCATCACCCTCCGTATGCTGGGCCCACTCACATCCACCATTAATCAATAAAAAACCCTACAGACTCATCCACAGGCAAATCTTATGGAGACATTTTTCCAATTGAGAGTCCTTCTACCCAAATGACTTGTGTCAAGTTGGCACAGAAAAAAACCAACACAACTGACCCCTCATCAGTTTGACACACACAAAATATCACTATTAAATTGTAACCTTTCCTTGCTTGAACCTCACTAAGATCTCATATAAATATTAATACCACATTATAAGAAGCAAATAACTTTAAAAGTATCACAGACTTTAAAATTTCAAATACTTTAGAAGTTTAATCTCCTTAATATATCCAGTCTCTTTAGAAGTTTGTCGTTTCTCTAAAATAGCTAATTTCTCAATATTTTAGGTCTCTTAACTCTGGGCTCCTGTAAAATGAAAAAATAAGCTAAACACTTTCTTACTTAGAGAAGGAAGATTCAGGGCACAGTTTCATTCTGAACAAAGAAAAACCAAAATTAACTCAACAGTGTAAGAAACTGTTAAACCCACTCAGGATCCTCTGGGCTCTGAAGGGCCTCATTTCCCCACCTCTACCATTTGTTTTGCAGATAGCTCATTTATTTTTAGGCCCAGGACAGCTTTACCCCATCACTGCTGATGTCCTTAGTGGTCCTCCCATGGTATTGACATGTCCAAAATGCTGGCGTCTCCATTGCGACGAGGCTGTCCCTTTACCTGAGCTTTCTTTAGGGGTTCTGGCCCTGCCATGTGGTGCTAACCCTCAATTTGACCCTTCATCTAGGGCTTCTACTTCAACTGAGGCAGTTGACAATTCATTCACCAATAGTTTCTCCTGGACTCTCATGGTGCTCTAGGAATCTTCATGATCCCTTCGTGTCTTCAACACCAGTACCCCCCTGGGGAAACTTTTACACATTACCAAGTTTGGTTGCCAAGATGAGATTTTGCTTTGTTCTGAATATAATTAACCACACATTACCTCTTTTGGTAAGAGTGTTTATTTTTATTTTATAGGTGCCCAGCCTCCCCTGGACCACAGTTCTGTGTGCTGACCCTGAGGAAACACAGCCAGAAAAAAACTTCAGTGATGCTGGTTTCTTTTTATCCACAGCTATTTTCTCAATTCTATCTAACCAGCATCAATTATCCCCAAAAAGCAAAAGTTTCACTTTAGTGGTCCTGAATTTAAAGTACCAATGGTCCTGACAGAGTTTCTAAGAGAACTTCCCCCTGAAACTCCACATGCCCGGCTCTGTTTGCGCTTCTCCCAGCAGCGTCTTCTGAGCTCATACTGCTCTGGGCACTCAACATCTTTTCCAGTCCAAAGTTCCCAATTATCCTCCCCAAAACATATGCTCAGGTCTGTCACAGCAATACCCCACATCTTGATACCAATTTCTGTCTTTGTTAGGGGTTTTACTGCTCTTATAAACTCCATAACCAAATTTGGGGAGGGAAGGGCTTATAGCCCCACATCACAGTCCATCCCTGAGGGAATTCAGGGCAGGCACAGACAAGGAAGGAATGTGGAGGCAGGAGTTGATGCAAAAGCTACAGAGGAATACTGCTTACTGGCTTGCTCCTCATGGCTTGCTCAGTCTGCCCCCTTATACCATCCAGGACCAGCAGCCAAGAGATGGCACCATCCCCAGTGAGCTGGGCCCGCCCACCTCAACCATCAACCAACAGAGTGCGCTACAGACTGACCTACAGACGACTCCTATGGAGGTATTTTTCCTGTTGAGAGTCCCTCTTCGCAAATGGCTCTAGCTTGTGTCAAGTTGACATCAAATGAACCAACACACGGAGCAAGACAATTTAAAAGGAGTGGGGGAAGAAGCGTTCTGGCTTCGAGTTTGAGGGAGGCTTCAGTCTACCACAGTGGCCAGTTCCGTTGTCTCTGGCCTTGTGATGCTGTAGCACACCATGCCACGGGGCAGTGGAGCAACCGCTCCCTCGTGGTGTTAGACAAGGACAAGCCTCTGAGGGCCACTGGAAATCCCACTCCCCCAGCCAGCCCCCTCCTCCCAAAGTCTCCATCACCTCTTCCAACAGCTGGGAATTAAGCCTTCAACACATAAACCAATAGAGGCAAATTCCTACCCAAACCATTACAAGTAGTGTGCTCCAGTCAATCCATCACACTCAATATTACGTCACACATGTGCCTGGCACATCTGAGGTGCAGTGTGTGATGATGGCCACCGCACAGGGGTGATGCTCCATCAGAAGACTGAGTGTGAAAACAGTTTCAGAGAGGAGAAAGCACAGTATTTTAAAGACCCACTAACAATTTTATCTCTATTTCCATGTGTCGATCATCTCTAAATTATTGGAAAAGAATCCAGGACTTGGCAACAGAAGGGGAAAAAACAATACGTGGCTTTGTAACTCGGCTTCCGTGGGCAGCGTCACTTTATCCCATTAGAAGTTTGCTCCTCTCCTAGAACTACTTCAGTGTTCTGCAGGTGGTCCCTCTGACCTCCCTTCCCGCTGGAATTTCTATGCAGTTTATTTTGAAAGTGATTTATAGGAACCACTGGCCGGGATCACATTTAAATCTCTAAGAGTAATCAGTGTGATAAAATTCGTGACATTTTCTTCCATCATGCAAGAAACATGCTCATCTGTTCCTGTGGAAAACTTTTGAGAGGCTCTGAGGTAGCCACAGATGTGGGGTGGGGGGCTACTGGCTCATCAAATGTTTTCTGATTAAAACTCAGAGTGGAGGACAGTGTATTCCAGGATTGAAGAACATGCAAACAAACATGCATTTTTTTCCCCCTCATTCATGTCTAAGGTCTCTGGATGTCCCCGTAATTACTTCTAGCGGAGGAAAACAAGCTGCTGCATGCCTGCGTAAGTGGCTCTCAGCAATCTCTCAGCCCTCTACAGCGCCATAGCACACTGATCCCCCTCAGTCCAGGGATTAATGCTGTAGACTGTGGGCGCATGCGCTCAGGAACTTCACAGGTTTCCATGGATACCTGAATTCTAGTGCCAGCGCACATTTACTATTGCTTTTCTTGTCACCAAGAGTCCTGTAAACATGCATGCTTTAGGATTTTGTGCGGAAATTTGGATTTTATAGAGGACCAGTCAAAATTACCCTTTTCCTGCTGCCCAGAATGATTTCCCCCTAGGCTCAAGTCTAACCCACTATCTGTGGCATTCTTTCGATGGTGTATATTTATTTATAAGACCTATAAAAGACAAAGAATATTAACTGCACTGTCAGTATAACTTTTAAGTGACATACTTATAGTATAAAAGTGTTGAAATTGATAAGACAGCTTATTCTATATTTTAAAATGGAAAGAGGCAAAGAGAGAGCGCAGAAGCAGAGCCATAATATAGATATTTTTCTTTCTCTAAATGAAAAAATGTAACTGCGATTTTCAGGGGTACCCTTCAGTTATTTTATTGAGCAGTTATAGTTTCCTTACATATGTTAAGCATTTCATATTTCAAAAAGCCATCCACAAATCTGTGAAGATGGCAGGCTATGTTATGATTCCCCCACTTCTTTGTCACGTAAGCTCAGGAGGTCTGAGGAATGTGCTTTTGTCCAATAGCTAGCAAGATACAAACCTAGGATTAGAACTGGAAACTTCCATTTTACTGTCCGACCTTTCCCCTGGGCAGAACGCATTCTCCTTCTATCAAAGGTGCATCCATGTTCTTGTTTGTCATGTACTGAAAGGTTTCTAAACGTCTGATTTGGAATTCATGAAATCGTAAAGTTTGGTAGCCAACCCTTGACTGCCCCAATTGTTGCCTCAGTTGGCCAATTTAACAACCTTAGTCATTTCCCACCAACCTAGCTCCAAGCAAGCAGTGATCACAGATGCCAGATCCTGAACAAACCTTATCTACGTAAGGCATCAGTAAGGGAACAGGTGGCTAGTTCCAGCCATCAGTACCAAGAGTGCAATGTAGAGCGAGGAACAGAGCAACTTGCTCTTTGTCCTTTTCCAAATGGCCAAAGTCAAGGAAGAAGCTTTTGCTTTCACAGAATCTCTTGATGGGAAAGAAGCAGGGTTTGGATTGTTTAAATGACTCTTTAACTCACTCGTGCTCATGTAACAGACAGCTTCTGCAAACTCCCAAGCAGTATCTTTTTAAGGCCCTGGGGTCGTCACCAAGACCAATTATCATGCCAGCTCTTATTTACCTTATATTTATGCAAGTCCTTTATTTTGAGAAAATTGTTTTCAGTATATACAGTGCTTATTCACTTTCCTTTGATATTTTATTTTCATTTTACATCGCAATCACAGTCCCCCCCTTTCTCATCTCCCCTTTAGCTTCCCCTCAGCTCACCCCCATTTATTTCTCCCAATGGGTAAGGGCTCCCATGGGGAGTCAATAAAATCTGGCACATTAAATTGGGGCAGGACCAAGCATGGCATCCCATCATAGGGGATGGGCTCCATCAAATCATCTCACACACCAGGGATAGATCCTGGCCCTACTACTCGGGGTCCCTCAGATAGTTCAAACTTCACCACTGTCTCTCACATGTAGAGGGCCAAGTTCAGCCCCACGGAGGCTCTACAGTTGTCAGTCTAAAGTGTTGTGAGCCACAAGCATTATACAGTAGAGGTACAGCTGACAGATCACTAGGCAAACTCACAGGAGTAGTGAGGAACCTATTTGCAGAGCCTCAGGAACACCTGTCTTCCGAATAGTCACTGTCAATTCTGTAGAAATCTTGTGAAGCCATAACCTTTCTCCTTTCCAAAGTGGGACTCATCCGAAACATCCCAGCAGTGTAAAGATCCTCCCTTAGCCATGACTTTTCCTGTACTGGTGATTGGATGACCTTGCCTCCCACTGTGGGGCACTGGTGTGAAAGCATTCTCTCATTCAAACCTCTGTTCTCTTTATGTCCACATAAAGCTAGCCCCATCCTTAACTAATCCTCCTGGCATCTAGAGGGCAGCTTCACAGCCACACCTCCTCTGAGAACTGGTGCCAACGCTCTTTGTCAGTCTCCAATCCATCTTTTTTTTTAATATTTATTTATTTATTGATTATGTATACAATATTCTGTCTGTGTGTATGTCTGCAGGCCAGAAGAGGGCACCAGACCTCATTCCAGATGGTTGTGAGCCACCATGTGGTTGCCGGGAATTGAACTCAGGACCTCTGGAAGAGCAGGCAATGCTCTTAACCACTGAGCCATCTCTCCAGCCCCCTCCAATCCATCTTGTTAGCCCTAAGAAATACATGCTTGGTGTCATTGTTTTTTTCCCCCCCAGAGAATTGTTAACTATTCCATGTGAATGTTATAAACTGGAAACCTTGTGGGACTGGGAGGAACATCAAAGAGAAACATTGAAAGGGAACAGCAATGAACAGCAAGGAACATTGCAGGGAACATTGAGAGAGCATTGGAGAGACCATGGGAAGAATAAATAAAACTTGATGAAAAGACTTGTGTGAGTTAACTTATTCACACTCAGGCCTTTTTAGTCAGTTTTTAGCTGCTACAATCCTGAATCCTGAGAGGTTTAGGAGTACTAGCATCCCTATACAAACCTCAATACTAGAGTGTAGTAGGAGGACACACTTGTTGGTTCCCAGCTGCCTGGCTCGCTTAGACCTGAAATAATCACACAGAAACTGTATTAATTAAATCACTGCTTGGCCCATTAGCTCTAGCTTCTTATTGTCTAACTCTTACATCTTTTTTTTTCTTTTTTTTTTTTATCGAGAAAAGGAAAAAAAAAACAAGTTTCCGCCTCCTCCCAGCCTCAATTTGATCCATTTCTATTAATCTGTGCATCACCATGAGGTCGTGGCTGACCAGCAATCCAGTGCTGGCTCCATGGTGTCTCCCTGACTCTGCCTTCTTCCTCACAGCATTCTATTTAGTTTTCCCCGACTAGCTCTGTTCTGCCTTGCTATAGGTCCAAAGTAGTTTCTTTATTCATTAACCAATAAAAGCAACACATAGACAGAAGGACCTCCCACACCACTAGAGTTCACGGGTTTCCCTGAGCTTGGTTCAGCTGTCTCTGTAAATCTCTCCACCATGGTCTTCATCTCCCTTGCTTGTATGGATTTCCAGAGCTCGGTCTGGTACTGTGTTGTGGATCTCTGTTTTTAACCTTGATTTTGAGATACTTCAGTTTATCCTAGCCTCTAGCTTTTTGTTTTCTTGTATCTGCTTTGTTTTTAATGGATGGATGCTTAAACATATTTGTGGAATACACGATAAGGTTTTAATACATTTATACATTATATAATAATCAAATGAGTGCCACCTTCTTCAATAATTTTTTTTGCGGGAAAAACATTTAAAAATCTTCTAACTATTTAAAAATATCCAATATAATATAGTTAACTTGTTTTTGTTGTTATTATTATTTTCAACTTTTAAATTTTATTTTAAATTAAATAATTAAATAGTATTATTTTTAATACAAAAGTAAGGCAGAACTCTGCTATAGATCATGGGCAGTGCATGTGCTGTGGCATGGATGAGGCTGGGGTTAAGCCCCCAGAGCCACTAAATAAAGAAATCTGCAAAAAAAAAAAATCTGCATAAGATTTTGATTTTGCTGTCCTGTGGAGGAAGGACTCTGGATACAGGACGACTCTCAGCCAAGAAACCTGGCCTCTGTTATAACCAGGAGACTCTAAGCTCAGAGATCCATGTCTCAGGCCTCTCAGCAACAGCCAGGAACCAAGGGGCTAGAGGTGCAAATGGGATTATTTTGTTAAGTGTAAGGAACACACACACACGCACTCACACACACAAATGTGTACTTGTATGCTTGGTTGGGGGGCTTCCATCTAATGCTACAGATGTTATTGCTTTTTGTCTCCGTCTGGTACAAAGACAAAGGACGGCTCTTGTTTTCTCCCAGAGCTGTTGCTTAGACAAGGACTTGGCATTTATTTAATAAAAGATGTGACTATACTGTGTCCCTTATGGTTATTTCAATGCTTCAAACCTTATGACCCAAATAGGCTCTGACTCTAACAAAAAAAAAAAAATGAGAAAAATAACATCTGGGCCCATCTATACTGTGCACAGCTTTTCTGGTCCCAGGATAACTCTCCATGTATACAAGCGTTACCTTTCACAGTCTGGGGTCATCCTTTCTGAACAGGAATGGTAATTCTGTGCTGTCCATGCATAGAGTGCCAGGGAATGACCAAGTCCTCTCCCATCTACAGAGAGAAGGAAGAACTCCGTCTTGCACACAAAGCTTTCTCTCTCCTGTAAATTTCGTGTGGTGGTAGAATTGCATTTGCTTTCGGCCAGATGCATCTTCTCCACACCTGGCAGGGATCTAGAACTGAAATTACAAGATTTATTTCATCTTAATTCTATTATGAGGCATTTAAGTCACAAATACCCTCAAAATGAAACGATCATTTATCATCTTGCCCTGACTGAGCACCTCTCCTCCGCTGACATTCATGAATCCGTAATGCCGAGAGGAGGTTGGATGATTAAGTGTCCGATTAGAGAAAACAGATTAACCTGGCAAACGTCATAAATTTAGCTCATAAGCAGGATGGCTTTATAAATGCGCACGCTAACTCTCCTGTATAAAATCTTACACCGCCTCCTTCTGTGATGGCTCAATTGGAATGGCTAAGGAAGAGATCCCAAAGGGCATATCTGATTCAGTTCATAACTAAAATGGAGCCTAGGAAGAAAAACACTAACTCACGAAGCGCACACCTACTGTCTCTCACAGACTCTCATTTTCCCTGTCGCCACTTGAAGGTCCCAAATGCTTCTTTAAGGATGAGTTTCTATGCACTCTGTTTAGAAGGTGTCACAGCTAACCCTGAGCAGCAGGTCCAGGAGACTGACCCACAGCCATCTAAACAGAACCTGATCCCTTAATGACCCAGCAGCTGACTACTAGATAGTTCTCCCATGTGACCAACATGGAGGCCAGCAGCTAATAAGCTTTGCATTTTTGGGGGTGTCTTTGGGTTGAAGTTCTGTGTATACCAGTGCACAAATCTCGGCTATGCCTCGTTTTAAGCAAAGTCCTGTGCAGCTGTCAGAAAAGCTCAGAGAGCAGTCTGCCCCTCCCCTCTTGGCTGGAGTTTCCCTTCAGTCTTTTAAGCCAGCACGGGGGAGGGGAGGGAGATCCTTGTCATCCACAGGTATATTTTTAGCCTCATTGGCTGTTTTTCTTGAAGTCTGGTCCTGCCTGCTCTGCCTGGCCTAGAAAGGCAGAAGTCAAGCTGAGTAAGGGACCTCTTCTGTTGAGATCCAGGACATCTTCAGGGCAGAAGAAGATGCCTCTTGTCCTTAAGGAAGGCCAGTCCCATCCCATCCCAAGCCAGGTAATTTCCCACTTGGGAAAGCAGTACCCAAGGTCTAGGGGATGAGGACCCCCTTTTCCCCTTTCTCCTTCTCTGCTCACAATGAAGTTGCTTTTGGCATGTGGGTAGGGTCATGGCTAGCCTGTCCTTGCTGGTCTCTGGTCTCAAGGTCAGTTCAAGTAAGACTGCTTTGGGTGTATCCATGCAGGTGTGTATGAGTCACGGATATTCCTACAGTAACCCACTCTTTGTTGAGTCACAGATCTAGACATTTCTTTAGGATGCAGGCAGAGAGGACAAACCTTTGGCCCAAAAGGAATCCTCGTCCAGCTCTGTCCCTGTATCCCTTGTATCCATAATGACTAGACCCAAACATTTCCGGGCTTCACACAACATATCACCCTTAAAACTGTAACACCCAGCAAGGCCAGAGCTTGATAGCACAAAAGTTTGTCACAGGAAGGTCCTGGTTGCTGAGAGGCTGAAACCAAGCAGGCACCAGGCTGGGGCTGAGCTGTGAGCAGGTTTGTGTGTCTGCTCCAGCTGGCTTGGAGGGCCCACCGTGTTTGGCAGGCGGGCATCGAGGTAGGAGCAGGTGGGGGTGAGGGGACGACTAGCAGACGAGATTGGCAGCCCAGAGCCCCAGTGTATGCCAAGGATTTTGAGAGTCCGGGCCTGTGGTATACACGGAGGATCTGGGGATTTCTGGCCTGCGGTGTGCACGGAAAATCCGGGGATCCCAGACTTGTGTGCTGTGCAGGGGATCTGGGAAGGGCCCAGGATTGGGGCAAGCGCGGAAGCACTGGGAGTCTAGGACCCGCGGTGCAATGCTGGAGCCCAGCAGGCGCGCGCCAGGAACCCGCGGAGGGAGCAGGGGTTGGCGCGGGCGCTGGCGTTGACGCTGCGGGAGGGCGACTGTGGCCTAGGCGGTGGCCTTGGCCTCGGGAGGTGCGGATGAAGTCGCCCAGGGGCTGCTAGTGGCTCCGCAGCGAGGCCTGGGAGAGCCCAGGAAGCCCGCCGCTGCCTCCAGGGCCACAACACAAGCCAGCTTGAGCAGGGAGGTGCGTTGGGGGAGGGGAGGGAGGCGCTCTAGGCGCTAAGCAACCTTGTTTAGACCCTAGATCCCTAGGAAAGTTCAGAGGGGAGAGAGCACCTGACGTCAGGCATCCAGTCTCTGCTTTTTATAAATGGGAAGCAGGGGGATAAAAGAGACCTGCTTCCAAGTCGGGAAAACTGTTGAGAGGCAGAACAGAAATTGAAAACTCAAACCGCTCGGCAGGACCGATTTCTCAGCTCTCTTCTCACCTCGGTAGTGACGACAAATAGGTCACAGTATTGTCTTAGGTCTTGGAACCGTCGGTGATATTATTCTTTGGCATTTAGTACTATGATTATAACTCAGGTTCTGGAAAAACGTGAATAGGTCTCGAGTTCTCGGTTCCTTTTTTCGTTTACTAGGCGGGTATTTGTGCCGGGCACTGTTCTAGAAACTGAACCTCTAGAGATAAACAAGAATCAGCCCTCAGTAAAGGAAAGCAGAGAAGGTCCCCAGACACCAGTTACAAAGGCAGGTTCAGGAAGGGGATGGATGAGGAGGAAAAAATAGAGTGTACCAGGGAAATTCAGGAGGTATCATTATGGCACGCTGAGAGATGATGGGGGCAGGGGAAGGCCTCAGAAGATGCATCCTGACTGGATCTAGTTAAAGGGAAGAGGCCAAGATTACTATGGAGGCAGCACTAGGGAGCCTAGGAAGATTCAAAGCCCAGTGTGGCTGTGCTATGCCTGAAGAATGGTTTGGGATGAATCTGTCTCCAAATGAAACTTGCCAGGTGCAGGTTAAATGCTGGTTTAAGGATCCATGCTTCCCCAAGGTCTGAGTGTAAGGCATTCTAGACACACCTCTTCACAGAAGCCTCCCAGTGTGGCGCTGCTGTGGATGGAACTGGGAAACCATCCGAATCGAACTGGGAAACTCTTGGAAGTCAGTGGAAAGGTAGTGATGGCGTTTCCCACTTCGGTAACATTCTTGGAAGTAGACAGTAAAAAGTTCTCTTGGGGATCCATCCTACAACACAGACAGCCTTGCAGACATCTGAGCAGCACTTGTGAAATGTCCCTATACCCGTCTCTGCACAGGGCACTTTTTTTTTTTTTGATGTGTCCCCAGGTATATCTGACATTGTGCACTAAATAGAGCAGCCCGTTTTCGTAATTGAAAACTAAATCCCTTGTCCAAGATTGAGTGCCTATGTTCAAGTCAGTCTTCATTATACACCCCATGGTTCTGTTCAAGGGAGCTGTTGAGTAAATCTTCATAGCCCCTTGCCTAAGGTCTGATCCTGGAAACCACAGAGATGGTTAGCATCACCTGGAAAGGCTTCCAGGGCAGAAGAGACAAAGGGACTCCCAGCAAGGCTCCCTTGGTTCATATGTCTTTGTGCTTTTGAACCTTCTCCCTGCAATGAACCTCTGAGAGGTAGGAAAGTTGCAGTAATTTTTTTTTAGCAACATTTCCTCTGATTAATTATTAATTATATTCGATGGTGTAAAAGAGCATGAAATTGGCATAGGAAAATAGAATTGAAATTAAATTTCAGAGTTGTCACACCCTGCCTGCGTGACTTCAGGCCTGGCATGAACTCAGCTGGTCTCCCGAACACTGTCACCATCCCAGTCCTTCGGCAGCCATCTGATAGACCCACCGCTTTCCCTCACGTCATTTCCTTAAACCCCAAGAACCACCATTTATCCCCTAAGTTTTAAACGTTGTCATTTCAAGAACATTACAGAGTGGACACAAAGAATGCAACCTTCTGATATTGCTTTGTATTTTTAATTTTTATTTTTTTCCACTCGGCATAAGTCTCTGGAGGTTAATTCAGGTTTTGTTGACACGTATTAGTTGTATATATTAAAAGTATTATATTTCTATATATGTGTAGAGTATACACCAGTTAAGGTCAGCCACTTCCTCCAGTACCAGTGAATTCCGATCATTACTCTGCTTTCAAATAGACTTTTCAAGCATCAGCATGAAAAAGAATATGCAGAACTTGCCTTTTTTATGTCTGGCTTATTTCATTTATTTTTTTTCTTGGACTGTGTTTTTGAAATCCCTTATGACAGCCCTTCCTTGCCAAACATATAGTTTACAGATATCGTCTTCATGCTGTGGGCTGTCTTTCCATGCCGTTGCATGCTTAACTTAGTGTTTGCAAAGGTTTAGTTCTGTGTAATCTCACTTGTCTATTTTTGTTGTTTCCTATGCTTCGGGCAGTCCCATCCAGAAAATCATTAGCCATGTTTACATCTTGAATTAACTCCTATGTTTTCTTATATGACTTCTAGAGTTTCTGGTTTGCTATTAGGTCTTCAACCTACTTTGAGTTGATTTTTAGATAAACCTCCTATACATGAATGTGAGATTTAGGGATGCTCTCAGAAATTATTTCACTGGACAGATTTTCAATGCCTTTACTTTTAATCTTTTCTGGTATTCCATCTGATATATAGATGATACAGATAGACAGAGACAGATATAGATATAGATAGATAGCCTTCAAATTCACATACTATTTCTTCCACCATGTCTAGTCAGTTGTTGAGGCTTTCAAGGGTTATATATTTTATTTGATTCATTGGCTTCCTTTTTTCCAACGTTTCTGTCTGGTTCTCCCTGAAGAATTCTCATTTATATCCTAAGTTGTCTGCCTAATTTCATTTAGCTGTTAATCTGTATTATTCAGGATCTCGTTTTGATTATCTTATAATCATTCTTTGAGATTCCATCCACTTTAATTTCTTAGGAATCTGTTGCTAGAGAATTACCACATTCTTTAGGAGATATTGTATTACCCCCTTTTCATATTTTTGTGCTTCTACATTGAGATTTGCGCATTTGCTGGGTCAGATGCCTCTACCACCTTTCAGGGGTGACTTTGGTTAGTGGCTTTCTTCTGAAGTTGTGTCCTGGAGTGTCGGTTTGTTCTGCAGCGTTGACTTCGATTCTAGCTGATTTGATTAGAGTATTGTGGTGTAGTTTCACGATAACTTCCATGACTATGGCTTAAGAGTTTAGGTACGATACAGAGTGCAGCAGAGTCTTTGACCCATTCTCCCTATGTGCCCTGAGGGCGGAGATACTTTGGCCGTTCTGAGGGGTGTAGCATGATAGCAGAGGCCAGGGCACAGTCTGTGTAGATCTACTTCTACTATTTTATGGGTGGCCCCATCAGGTGTTGATGTTTCCATACAACTATTGATCTTCTGCCACTGGCAAAAGCCAGGATTCTTACAGTGGGGCCCATTGGACTCCATCCATGTGGAGTGCTCCTGCCCAGTCTGAATAGGATTAAAGTCAGAATTGACCAGATGGCAGCCAGACAGAGTGGGGTAGTAAGAACTCCAATGTTTCTCTCTGCTGCTTCAATTACTTTCCCTGCCAATAAGTGAGATGAGGGGCAGAGTTGAGCCACATTTCTCTCAGGAGGTTCTATTTGACTGTGTATGACTGAGGCAGGAAGGACCTGGACCTACGGGATTTCCCAGGCCCCTGTATGCTTGAGAATCATGGAGATTCACTCCCCACATTATTCGTAAGAGGTGCATGAATACAAGTCTTGGGGAAAGGGCTTTAGGTACTGTGTGACATCTCCCTTCAATCCTGACACTGGCCCTCGTCCATACATGGCTAACTATATCCTCAGAGAACAAATATGCTGGTCTCCGGGTGTTCAAAGGCAGCACCTTTCAATCTCCTCTGGTTATGGCTCCCAACCTGTACAGAGCAGGGTGAGCATCCAGCAGGTTTAGCCACAGTTCCCCTGCTATGCTATGTTGGGTTCAAGGGGCAGCTATCTGCCAAGCCAGTGCTGGGGAGTGGTTGTGTAATACAGGAGAAGAAAGTGTGCAGGAGTGTTTCAGTTCCTGAAAACATCAGCTCACTTTTCAAGATAGGTGGTGGCTAGCCTACCCTGGGCCTTCCTTAGGGCCATGTGAGATCCATTTCCAAAGCCAGGATTCTGTGCAGCACTTGGGCTATTAATCTAAATGGGCTGCAAACTGATCATTTGATAGCTAGGATTATCAGCCTGCACATGGATGGAACCTCCTAGAACACTGTCTTTTACATCACTCCTCCAAAAGGAACACTCCCTTACCCATTCTGTGGAGTTGGGGTGGCAGATGCTGGGGTATTTTGTTCCTCTTACTGTTGTTGATGTTTTACTCTCTTGGGTTTTTTGGCTTTTTGGGGGGAGGGGGCACCACCCAGTTCCCAAATAAATCACTCACATGGAGGCCTATTCTTAGTTATGAATGCCTGACTTTAGCTCGGCTTGTTTCTAGTCAGATTTTCTTAAATTATCCCAACCACCTTTAGTCTCTGGGCTTTCATCTTTCTCTGTTTCTGTATACCTTTCTTTACTTCTTTCTCCAGGGCTTGCTGTCTGGCCTCGGGTGTCCTCCTCCCCTTGTTCTCTTCCTTTTCGTCTCCCTTGTTTTCCCTCTTATTTATCCTCTCTGCCTGCCAACCCTGCCTAGCCTCGCACTTGCTTTGCTATTGGCCATTCAGCGCTTTATTAGACTATTATGGGATGTTTTTGGACAGGTAAAGAATCACAACCTCACAGAGTTAAACAAAAGCAACTCACCTTCAAATGATATCCCCTATCATCTTACTATGGCCCCACGTGTCTGAATTGTACTAGACTGCAGCCTCTGTCCTGAGGGTTCCCAGTACTCTCTGGTAGCCGTTGGCCTCCCAGTGCAGTTCTGCATGGGTTGCTCAGGTTGTTCTTTGTGAAAGGTGGGGTGAATACTGGGCATTTCCTCTGATTTATTTTATAAAACTTTTAAAAATACTTATTAATTTACTTTTTAAATTTATGCCTCTCTCTCTCTCTCTCTCTCTCTCTCTCTCTCTCTCTCTCTGTGTGTGTGTGTGTGTGTGTGTGTGTACCTGTGTGACTGTATGGGCCTATGACGATGCCCTGGGACTGAAGTCACAGTGAGCTGCCTGATGCATGTTCTGGGAACCAAACCCAGGTCTTTTTCAGAGCATCAAGTGCTCTTAACCAAAGCCATTTCTCCAGCCCCACGTAGTAAGCATTTTTATTCAGCCATCTTGAATGTTGGTTGCCATTCACCCACTGAAGGTCAGCGGAGCTGTTTGAAGCTATTAGGAATAAAGCCACTGTAAATATTTGCATACTAGTTTTTGATCAACATAAGTCTTCTTTGACTTCGTCCCTTGAGGTAGATGCTTAAATATAAAATTGCTGGATCATATCTTGGTAACAAGGTAAAAATGTAAAGACACGGGCAATCTGTTTCCAGTGTCCCTGGATCATTTTGTCTTCCCCCTGGCAATGAACCACTGAGCCAGTGGCTCCTCGTCTTTGCCAGAGTTCGACATTACCTCTCTCTTCCATTTGAGCTGTGCTGGGGGACATGGAGTAACGCTCCATTGTAGCTGTAATGTACATTTCTCTGATGGCTAGTGATGAATATGGCTTGTTTAAAGTCTCTTTAATTTCTGAAATATGAAAGGTGCCTTCTTTTCTTCTGCTTACATCCTAATTGAACTGTTTGCCTTTACACTGTTGAATTTTGAGAAATTTGTTTGTTCATTTATTACTCTTAATTATGTGTGTGAAGAGGTGGGGATGGGTTTATGCCCCTGAGTGCACTGCCCACAGAGGCCAGAAGAGGGCATCAGATAACCTGGAGCTGGGGTTACAGGCGGTTCTGAGGCATCTGATGAGGATATTAGGAACTGAACTCAGGCTTCTCCAAGCAGCCCTTTCTCTGAAACCACTGAGCCACCTCTCCAGCTGCATCCTGGGAGGTCTACATGTGTTCCTGATGCTGTCTTCACTTTTTGCACTGTGAATATTTTTAATTTTGAGGATAAACAGTTTATTGAGTTTTCCTTCTATGGATCATACTTTTGAGAGTAAATATAAGTACTCTACCAGCTTTTAACACCAAGGCTTTTTTTCCATGTATGT
>NC_022010.1:38516296-38526276 GCF_000317375.1 Microtus ochrogaster
ATAAGATCTAAGCTGAAGTCTATTGGTGATGGTGGGTTAGCTTCCACTGGAGATAACTCAATTACCCCAGTACCAATTGCTGAAAATCTGTTGTGAGACAACAGCTAATTCTCATCAGTTGAAACTTTTTGCTGAGTTCACTTTTCTTTATTTTAAGAAACAACGGCTTTGAACCTGGACCTGTGAGCTGTTATTTCAGCTACACTGAAGTTCTGCGATACCAGAAGGCACGTTTAGGAAAACGGTAAGCTAATAGTGTCCGAGGTTCCGCCTCGCACCCACTTGCTAGGATATGTCAGAGGTCAGTGTAAGAACTCACACGCCCCTCACATGTGAGGGTTCTTCTCTCGGCTTCTGGAGGTTTACTTCCATGGTTTGCTTGTTGGTCTGCCATCTGTTTTTATTAATTATGATAAGCTTTGTGTAGTAATCCGCTTGCATTTTATAAGTCAGGTTTCAGACCATATGTCAGAGAATGAAGAACGTTAGATATTAAAGTTCTACCATGAAGTCACCCATTCCATAAAGTCATACAACATGTCTCAGAGACAGAACAGGGACCAAGTCACATATGAAACATGGTCCAGTATAAAGCAGACAACAGTATGTCTTGCCTACCTGTGTAGTTTCTGCTGGTTTTCTCAAGGTGTTTTTAAGAGTATGTAGTCCATTCACAAAGGATACTTTCCACAGTTTTTTGAGATAAATAAGTCATTCTACTTGTTATGTTCATCTTTGTTGTGGTGGCAGTTGTGTTGTTGTTGTTGTTGTTTGGTTTTTCAAGACAGGGTTTCTCTGTGTAGCCCCGGCTGTCCTGGAACTTACTCTGTGGACCAGGCTAACTCGGAGATCCATATGCCTGTCTTCTAAATGAGGCAACTGAGGCTCTGCCTGAGTGACCTGCATAGTAGCAGAACCTGCGTGTGGCAAGTAGAATTCAGGGAGTTTTATCAAAAAGTTGGAGTCGAAAAGACAGCCTTTTATCTGTAAAATGGGCTAATAGCATAATAAACTCAAATAGAAATGAAGGTTTTTCAGTTCGATAGGGTTAATTGAGATAACGTTTTGTAAAGCTTGTTACATTTACAAGTCTCCACCGTTCAAATGGGAATATTTAATTATTAATGGTAGTTATTAATAGACACTTGGCTAGAATAGGCTTTGGTTTCCGCAGCTGTTGGGGGTTTGCTGATTTGTACTCATGGGAAATGTTTGTTTATATCATAGTCTAGTACCTGTTTTTCCCAGTAGTGACCAAATTGTGAACTTCCAAATTAAATAAGGCGCAAAAAAATTGAGAGGATGGCTAGACTTAATGCTTCATATAATTGCCCTAGTAGTTATTTCTCAACAGAAGGACTATTACATGTGGCTGTGTTCCTGTGACAATGCGGTGAGTGAAGACGTCAACAGACAGCATGCACATACTCAGGGAAACACCCTCCACATGTTAACTGTTGCTGGAAAAAACATCAGACTTCTAGAGAGCCATGAAAGACAGACAGAAAGGAAGGAAGGGAGAGAGAGAGAGAGAGAGAGAGAGAGAGAGAGAGAGAGAGGGAGGGGAGGGAGGGAGGAAGGAAGGAAGGAAGGAAGGAAGGAAGGAAGGAAGGAAGGAAGGAAGGAAGAGTGTATTCCCAAGTGCTTAGCCTATGCTATTACAATCATAATTTAGGTGAGTTTGGAGTTCCTGGCACTTGCATTTCTTTGGTGGGGAGCCTGCAGAGCTGCACAAGGGGGATACGGTGAGGAGCACCATTGTCGGGTAGAGGCTAAGCACACATAGGCACACGTATTCTTCCTTTGATTGTGGATACGCACACTGCTTCCTCTCGCTGACTCATTCTATTTCTGTGAGTGCACAGAAAGTGTAAGCTCTACAGAAGCCAGCTGTCAGACCTTATGTGCCTTCTAACGGCTATCGATTTAGAAGGAGAAAGTGCTGCCACCTTGGACATTCCAGGCCGTGTTCATCAATGCAGTGAGCTTCTCCACTCTGCAAACTGGCTGCTTCTGTGGCAGACCACCTTGCACTGTTTCTGGAATCACAAGTGAAGCGGCAAGGGATGGGGTGGGGCAGGTTGTCATGGTTACAGTGACAAAAAGATGTCGCGGGTGGAAGCGAGAGTCTTAAACACGCTACCGTACAGAGCACATTCTGAACTTGGAAGAAGTGTTCCAGAGCCTGCACTGCACCTGAATGTCTGGCTTGACATCCATCTGGCTTGTAACTTGTCCCTGCTTAAAATAAATGGCAGAGTGAGTTTTGTGGTACAAGATAGCTCTTACATATTTTAATGTTCACAGTGCACAGCATCCACCCACACCCCTGATTCTTAGTTGTATTGTGCAGCATGTAGCCCCCTGAAAGAATTCTAATCTTAGACTCTTGACCTTTGACTTCTTTACACAAAGAAAGCAAGAGCGGACTGATACTTTCTAGTATTTTTAGTACATTTACATACAAAACAAACATACATTGGCTTTCTCTTTATTGTTCCTTCCTGCTCCAAAGAAGGCATGCTTCCATACTTAATACTACTGAAATTTTATTTAGAGGGAAGTTCTACAAACCATGAATTCTAGACTTAAAGAATGGTCATGGTAAGGAAGCATTGTTGCAGAGAACTACGTAAGAGCTAATTTGTGTTTGCATGCTAGCACATACAGAATCATCCAAAGAAAACACGCTGTGAGTCTGAGTCATTCCCCTGGGAGGTCATCTCAGGAATTTCTGTGTCCCTCTGCTAAAGTGGGAGGCTTCCTTGGACTCTTTCTGTGAGTTGTACGAGCAAGACCATCTCTGTGCCTGTCTTTGCAGATGGAGTTTAGTGACTGCTTCAGTCTGGCCCGTCCTCACAACCCTCGCCCAGGAGACTTGATTGAAGTGTTCCGCCCTGGCTATCAGCACTGGGCGCTGTACTTGGGTGATGGTTATGTTATCAACATTGCACCTATCGGTAAGATTTATTCCCAGGGGCCTCTGGGAGCTTTGTGGTTGTTTTGAAACGAAAAGGGATCATGAACAAAGTCATAAAGCAGTTAAAATATAGAAACTAAGTCCAATGAATTTTGAAAATGATATTCAAAGACCAAGACATCATTTAAAAGATTCCACTGATATATAGCCAGGCAGTGGTGGAGCACGCCTTTAATCCCAGCACTCAGGAGGCAGAGGCAAGTGGATTTCTGTGAGTTCGAGGGCCAGGACAGGTTCCAAAGCTACACAGAGAAATCCTGTCTCAAAAAAAAAAAAGCCACAGACCTAAATCACACAAAATTAAAAGAAACCCCTATATTAAAAAAAATCCTACTTACAAATAAATGACTGAGGATGACACTGGCCGCAAATGTAGCTAAGTTCTATGCCCTTATGTCTCACAGAAGCGGTGGTTTCAATTAACTTGGCAGCTATTAATAGGTTGTATAGAATGTGCCGAATGCTAGTGTAGACACCGGGGCTACACAGTTGTATAGGCAGCTCCACGGCGGTGCTCACATTTTCACAGACAGAGGGGGAGAGCAAGAGCAAATTATAGACGTGTTAGGAAGGTTGTGGAAAAATAAGTGGAGAAGGTGGATAAATATGGGAAGGTGAGAGGTAGGGTGGGGGAGGGTGCTGCAATTAGGGAACTTCTGCAAGGAAGCAGGCAGGGAAGTGAAGCTTCAAAGAGATGAGGAAAGTAGTTCCGGGCGTACCTGGGAAATTGGCACCTCCGAGGAGAGACAGGGAACACCATGATCCCAAGCCACCATTAGGAAAGTTTGGAAACACTTGACAAAAGAAGAGAACAGAAATTTCAACTTTGTATTCACCTGCAGGTTAGAGACAAAGACACTGACTGATGTTGTGCCCATCTCATTAGAAAGGGATAAAATGGCAGCACCCGGTGGAGACAGAGACAGTGAAATTAGTACAATGGAAGATGAGCGTTCCATCCACAAGGCAGCTGAGCAGTATGCCTTAAGAGTCTTAGAAGATGTCTTAAGCTCTGTATCTAATTTTGCTTACGGGAGTCTGGGGAAACATTTAGACCTGTGGACAAACTTCATTTCTAATGGTTTAAAAATGAGACAATAGCTTAATTTTCCATGGGAGAGGGGGGCTGGCTGAGCACATTAGGAGTTAGCTTCTGGGTATTATTAGGTAACTGTGTTTGTTAGAATTCTCTAATGTATGTAACCGAAAAAAGGCTATCACTAGCCTAAGCAAACAAACCAAGAGACAAGTCCATGGCTTCCTGGGAGGAGACATCAGAAAGGGTGGAGCTGGCCTTAGAAGTTTCCCGGAATCTAGGCATGTCTAGGAATGACAGTACATTAGGACCTTCAGATTAGGGAGTCGCTTCCCTTTCCTGGGTGGTGGCATCATTCCCCTGATTTTGTCACAAACCGAGACTCGTGTTCTTAGAGTTTCTGACTCAACAGGAAAGAGCTAATCTGTTCTCTGTTTGTTGGAGTTTAGAAATCATGGAGAATGACTCTTAATTGGTCCATTGTGAGCCGCAATGCCATTTCTGGAGAATACGATGTAGTACAGTGATTGGCTCTGACAGCCATCTGGGGGAAGAAACAGGCAATGGTGGACTGGGTACTAAAGTCACTATAATAGCCATTTTAAAAGCACATTTTTGGACTTGTTTTTATTTTATTTTTTTACTCATTTATTTATCTATTAAAGATTTCTGCCTCCTCCCTGCCACCGCCTCCCATTTCCCTCCCCCTCCCCCAATCAAGTCCCCCTCCCTCCTCAGCCCAAAGAGCAATCAGGGTTCCCTGCCCTGTGGGAAGTCCAAGGACCACCCACCTCCATCCAGGTCTAGTAAGGTGAGCTTCCAAACTGCCTAGGTTCCCACAAAGCCAGTACGTGTAGTAGGATCAAAAACCCCATTGCCATTGTTCTTGACTTCTCAGTAGTCCTCATTGTCCGCTATGTTCAGCGAGTCTGGTTTAATCCCATGCTTTGTTTAACTACTTAAGAAATAGTCTTACTATAGAATTTAAAAATTTCTAATTCAAGTACAATATGTGACATCATACCCCACTTACAAAGAATTCTATGTGCATCTGTGTATGCAACATCTGTTCCCGTACGTGGTGAACGTCTACTGTATTAACTGATGCCTGCTGCTCTGTCGGGGAGACCAGTCATTCCAAGCATATGATGGCCATGCCCAGCATGTAGGCACATAAAGGGAGAGACCAGGTCCTGGCACTAGACCAAGACGTGAAGAGTCTTCTTAGTCTCTGTTACCGACAGGACAGGACTGGATACAAAGCTTCCTGGGCGTGTAGGGAATGCCTACCAATAGAGATATCTCTGATAAAGAGTCATGGAGGATTGTGCAGGCAGTGAAGACATAGCAGGGGACCCCATCTATGTGCAGTGTCTACTGAAGTTAGCTTTGGGTTTAGAACGTTAGTTTGCTGGTCAGACGACATGACAGAAGAAACGTGGGAATTTAGCTGCTTCCTCACAGGGCTGCAAGTGTTACAGCAGGAAATCTGGACTTTCATGAAATCCCAGAGGAGAGCCGGTGTATAAAGAAGTGGGGTGTGCAGGGAGGTGGTTTTGTGAACATAGCATCATAATTAACCCCTGAGATCTGGAAGACTTGAGACGCTGAGAAAAAACAGGCACCACAGACAAATTGGGCAATAATCTTATCCATACCCTGCTAGAACGGTCTGCAATGCTCTCTCATAATAAGACCAGTCATTAGGGAATGTACTCCCCAAGACCAGGCAGGGAGTTTCCTGCCATTTCTTTTCTCGCTCATACAGCAGGGACAATCAATAACACAGAGCGCGCAGCTGAGATCAGGCACTTTGGGTTCATTGCGTGAGGAGCAGGGGTCAGTCTAAGTTCCGCAGTGTCTCCTGCATTCTAGATGACACTGGTCATCTCTGTGGACTGGATAGATCCCTTAGCCCCACTGACCGACATTCTCCCTACAGATGGCATTCCTTCAGCCTTTACAAGCGCCAAGTCTGTGTTCAGCACCAAGGCCTTAGTGAAAATGCAGCTTCTGAAGGACGTTGTGGGAAACGACACCTACAGAATAAATAACAAGTACGATACAACTCACCAACCTCTCCCCGTGGAGGAAGTGATGCAGCGCTCCGAGTTCGCCATTGGGCAGGAGGTGGCCTATGACTTACTGGTCAACAACTGCGAGCATTTTGTGACCTTGCTCCGCTATGGAGAAGGAGTGTCAGAACAGGTGAGGTTGTTTTCTTTTTAAGGCGGTACGAGAAGCTTCTTAGGTTGAGAAAATCCTGCTAGGATAAAGTTCTTAGGGTTTGCCAAAAGGCAAACAAGACGTAAGTGTGGACAGTGGGAAGACTGAAGGGAAGAGGACTCTGTTAAGAATACAGTTTGTGGACAGATTAAAACCTGCACATCTTGAAATTTGGGCTGGAAGGGACTTGAAGTAAAATCAAGTCCTGTCAATCTTATTGACCCCTCTTAGACACAGTTTCTCTATTACTCCCCATACAGCAATCTCAAATCAGCAGCTCCATATATTGAAAATAATGTAACCAAAAGGAAACTGAATGGGGTTAATTTGTAGATTCTTCTCCAGTAAGGCATAGCGGTGACCAGTGACATGTCTTGATGGGTTGGTAAACGTCTCCTATTTCCTTATATGATTTGACGTAGATATCTGATCCCTGAGCTTCTAAACGACTTCTGCTGTATTAACTGACTGCAGGGTAACATGCAGTCTTGTGGATTTCCAGCACTGGTTTGCAGTATTGTAGCAGAGTCCCGGCAAAGAGAGCGTTCACCTCCCTCACCTTTACCAGGCCCGTCCTTGGGTCAGAGCAGTTCCATCTCTGAGGGTGTAAGCCAAGTATTATTGGGGTGACGTAAGAGAAAAAGGCAGGCACTCTTTGTCCAAAACCCATACAAGTGTGTTTTGCTTTAAACTTTAAAAACCCAAAGAGTTGAAAGACTACTAACCTCCAGTAAGTTGCTTCTTAAAACGAAGACTAAGACTCAAAGTACAATACCAAAGCTTGAGCACATTTTAATAACCTCAGCTTACTCAAGGCGTCCTGTGTCTTGGACTAGCTATTAAGCGACGTCCTAGAGAGTGAGGTTCACTTCCTCTCAGAACTAAGTTCAGAAAAGTAGGAGACAGAGCATGATGAAAGGGTGTGTGTGTTTTCCTTAGGAAAGAACTCATTGGCTGTGTGTTCCCATCAGGAAGTACATTAACAATGAATGCTCATTCAGATAATAATAATATATATATATTATTACATATATATGTATTTGAGGCACAACACAGAGGCCATACTTAAATTCCTCTATGTCTTTGAGTTGAGAACACTCGTGCTGTTGTTAAGAAACAGATTCCATCTGTTTAATTGGCAATTATCTAGCTAAGTGGTATTTTTTTACCCTAATAAAGCATGTGTTATGCTTTGGATATATAGTGTCCCATGGAAGGTTTGCGTGGCATATTCTTCAGCTGGTTGCTGTTGGTGAGACAGAACCAGACTAAGGGGTCTTTGGTAATGATTAAGTTGTTCACTACATTAACCAATAATATTTATTCATGTGATTTCTACAAATAGGGAGGGGTAATGGTCAAATAACACAAATTTCTGTTATATCAAAAAAAAAATCAGTTCCAAAATCTACTCTGTAACATAGTCTCTATGATTGACAAGCCTATGCTTTTATTATAAATTTATTTTTTATTTTTATTTGTGCCAAGAAGGTAGTTCTTAGGATTAAATACTCTTGCAGCAACAACAGAGTCAAAAAAAGATAAGTCCACCAACCAACCAACTAAAATTCCAAACCAAAAGAACAGAATCATTGAAGATAGCTATAAGAAACCTGTGGAGATAATAGATAACTGTGTAGCCCTGATTATGATGACATTTACGGATGCAATCTTACCTCCAAAAATACCAACCTGTACATATTAAATAAGTGTTTATAGCACTTCACCTGTAAATAATGCTTCAGTGATGTGAAAATGTGGTTAAATAAGAACAGATTACAATCACCTTGCTTTGCATTTGGTCTGAAATTTGCCCTCTGTTTACTTTTTATACCAAGACTCAAAACCCTGGGGCAATCATTTCCTCAACTAATAGTGGAAGCTGTCTCTAGCAGGTACTGGTTAAAATGGAGTAAGGGTATCCTGAGTGCCCCCACCCTACTGGCAGGAGCTAGTGTCCTAACTGTAGTCACTGGCTGGATGACTTCGAGTACACTGTACTTGCTTTTAACTGCACCCTCCAGTTACTTTCCTTTTAAGGATTATAGAGGTATGTGAAGCTGCTTGCTTAGCTGTATTACAAATCATTTGTCCAGTACATGTGTGCTATGCTCTGGATTTATAGCATGTTGCCAACGGCTCGTGTGGCATGTTTCACAGCTAGTGACCTTTGTGTTGAGAAACAATCAGGTCAATGTCTACTGTCTAATCAATGGATTCTTACGGCATTATTGGGAGGTGGTGGAAAGTAGGTAGGGCCTCATTGGAAGAAGCACGTGGAGGGTGCCTCTGAAGTAGGCATCTTGTCTCCACCCTCTTCCATGTTTCCTTTATTCCTGCCTGTCCCGAGGTGAGCTACTTTCCTCTGGTACCACCTAGCCTTACTGTTGAGTGGCCTTGAACTTAGAAATGTTTTCTTTAAAAAAAAATACATAGAAATGATGAAAAGGGGAGAAAGACTATGATCCTGTTTATCTTTTGCACTGTTTTCTGTAGTTGTTCAAAATCAGCAGGCAATCTTTAGAGCAGTTTTTAAAATTACAAGATTATCCCTGGCTGTAGAGCAGTCTCGCTGATGCCTGCACATACATAGCCTCCTCCACCAATGCTTCGATCACCCTAGACCTGGGCAGCTTTATTGGATTCTTTTTAATTGCATACATGTCCTTATCTTTGTTGAATGTCACATAGTTAGAGACAGGTCATATCTTGCCTTTTGGTGGTCGTATTATGTTTGCATTCCTATGAGAACTAAATGACATTTTCCATTATGTTATATCCTTGTCCATGTTTGGTGACATCATTTAAGCTATTCTGAGAAACCTGCAATTAGTCTCTATCTCATTGTCTTAATTTGCAGTTTCCTACTTGCATGTGATCTTGAGCACCTTTTCATGTGTTTATTTTCTCTGTGTGGATCTATTGTGATATATTGCTGCATATCATTTTGTCTATATCCAAATTTTGGGTTGTTCATTTTCCTATTGATTTTCAAGATTTTTTTTGTATATTTTGGATGGTCTTTTAACAAATTTCTCTTTTGTAAATGTTTTGTAAAATGTGGCTCTTTTTGAATACTTTTCAAATTTTTTAAGCAACATTTTTATTGTTGTAATTCAAATAAGTCACTAAAATTGTCTGTCTCTATATAAGATGATCACACCCTTACGTAAGCCTAGACAAGTCATATGTAAATACATCAGACCTGTTCTTTAGTGCATCAGTGAGTCACTGAGTCTCAGAAAACAGACAAGATAAATCCTACGGGCATGTATGACCCGCTCTGCTGATGTGATACACAGCCTCAGATTCAGCCTGTTTCAGTGGGTTCCAGATGCTCAGAATGAGTACTTTATCATGACCTCAGACATAAAATCCTTAAAATCTTAAGTGTCCAGGGTCAGACTGATAAATTTAAAATCCTGAATAGGCCACGAAGTAAAAAGTCCCCGTATGTGTTGGTCCACTGGGACCACTGTGAGATGTTTAAATCCTGCAAGCCAGCTCCCATGCTATGTAACTTCTACAGATTGTCCTGGTTAAGTGGGATTCTCCTATCTGGAATGAGACTTGAAGTAAAAGAGCATTTGGGACTTGAGGAAAAACATGCACTACACTATCGGGAGGGTCTTTGTCATAATGGCCTCTGTCCTGCGATCAAGTTGTATATTCCTTCTCTATGCCTCAGATTTTTTTTATTGAAAAATTTCCGCATTCTCCCCACCTCCCATTTTCCTC
>NC_022010.1:38527011-38534743 GCF_000317375.1 Microtus ochrogaster
TTTCCCCTTACTCCCATCCCACCCCACCCCCAAGTTCCCAATTTTTGCCTGTCTATGCCTCATATTTATGAGGTTTCTCCAGTATCTCAGGTTTCTAAAGGGTGAAATATGTCTAGTCAGTTTGGGTTGCATCTTGCTGGAGGTTACTCCAATCCCAGGATACTACCATTTTCCCAGGGTTGGAACCATCTGTCCTTTGACTCAGTTTGATGCCTGTCATACACTCATGTTTTTCAGTTCTTGCCCCATGTCCCTGGGTCAGACTTTCTGTGAGTTATGAGGATAGGATCTGATTTACAACCTTGATTTTGGCCTCACTCTTTCTTGTCCTTGGGGTTTTCTATACACTGCATTTATTTCCCTCTCTCTTTCTCTTGCTATGCTGCATGGTTACCTTTTGATATTTTTGGCAAATAATTAAGGTAATGATTATAAATTTTAGAAAAAAAATAAACATAAAACACCCAAGTAAGTAAAAGTGAAACAACAGAAGAAGATGAAATTTTTTTCAGGTAAGGCCATGTTGTTTGCCTGACTCTTCTCTCCATGAACCGGGGACTAGACAGAGGCAAAGTCTTAATTTCATTCTGTTCTAATGGCCAGAAGCATCCTAGGGGAGGAAAGCCTTAGCTTACAGGTTGATGTCCAACACTGAGGAACGTCAGGGCAGGAAATCAAGTAGGTACTTTTGATCTGGCTTTTAAGGCAGTCCTGCATCAATGTGAGATAAAAGCTGGTGGAGAAAACCCGGTCCAGGGGGACCAGTGGGATGGGGAATATTTGTAGCTACATTGCATGCTGTTCCACACAAGGTTATCTCAAATATAAGAAATTACTTCACATCCAAAAAGTACAGCAATTCCTGATACCTGGCTTGTGGGCTGGTTTATACCTAGCTAGCTTTCTTATGCATCCCATGACCACCCTCTCAGGGAATAGGACCACCCACCATGGCCTGGGCCCTGCTACATCAATACCCCACAGACATGCCCACGGGCCAATCCAGTCTGGGCAATCTGTTGATCGACACTCTCTCCTCGGGAGATTCCCACGCTGTGTCAAGTTGGCAGCTAAACTGACTAGGAAAGACAAGGAGTCCCAGTTGTTGGCTTAGTCCCCTCTGACCACAGGCTAGCAGAACAAAGGAAACATGTGCTGTAAACACACGGAGCCTTCCCCATGCCAGTTTGCCACAGGGAAGCAGCAGTGACGGAGACAGTAGTTTCAGAATAGGTAAGTGGAGGCTCTTACATTTAGAATGGTTAGACAGAGGGAGCTATCAACTGTGACCTTGACCGAGTTTCCAGATGTTAGACCAGTCCCCAAATATTTGAGAAAGGTATTTTGCTTTATTTGAAAGCCCTGACTCTTGAATTCTGGAGACTGCATGTTGTCTTCTAGGTCTGTGATGACTCCAAAGCATCTGAACATGACCTTTCAGTCATGAAACTGCTCTCAAGCCCATGAGGATGCAAGGCAAATATTAGCTGAGCGCCATGGAAACCATGAATATTCATTAGTTGCCCTCACCGTGATGATGATTAATACCGTAATGGCCATGAATGTCTGAATTCTTTTATGGACAACTCAGTTTGAGAATGGCTTATTCTGTCTATGTGAAAACCAATTCTGTCTATATCAAAAACCATGACAGTTGACTAATGTTGACTCACCTTGAAGCATACTTAGTTTGCTGGGAGAAAACACTGCCCCAAAGTACAATTTAAGGATTAGTGTTAAGGTTAGGGCGAAGAAAAGGGTTTTGTCAGCTTACAGGGGACAACTCATCATCACAAGAAGGTAGGACTCATGCATGTGCAGAGTCAGAAGCCATAGAGGAATGCTACTCCCTGGTTGACTCTCCATGGCTAGCTCACCTTGCTTTCCTTTACAGCCCAGGACCTCCTGCCCAAGGGGGACACCTGCTGACAGTCAGCTGATCACTCCCACATCAATCATTAATCAAGACGGTGCCCCCCCACAAATCCACGGGACAATCTGATGGAGGCAATTCCTCTATCCATGTCCCCTCTTTCCAGGCGACTCCAGTTGTGTCATCTTTACACAAACTGACCAGCACATGTGTTTACCAATAGATGTAGTAAGGAGCTTATAGCTATTTAGCTCAGATCACGGTCCTGGGCTATTGGAGGAAGAGGCATCGCGCACTTGCATGTGCGAGTGTGCGCACATATACCACACACACACACACACACACACACACACACACACACACACACACCTTACTCTAGTACTGTGTAGAGGCTGCTGGAGGGAGAACATGCATCTATGATGTTTTGACTTACATCTAAACTTGATAGTATGATCTTGAACAAAAGAACCATTTTCTTACAGCCTCCCGATTCTGCAGAAGAGTGTAGTACTCTTCTCTCTCACAAGAGGATTATGATGAGAAACCAGGACTCATGTTCATGATGAGTTTAAACACTGCCAAGTGCTCTAATAGTGTCTAATAAGGGTCAAGAATAGAAAACTATGCATGTTGGTATCTTTTGAATAATTAAAACAATTATAGCCAGGCCAGGGAGGTGCACACCTTTAATCCCAGCACTTGGGAGATGGAGTCAGGTGGATCTCTCTGAGTTCAAAGCCAGCCTGGTCTATAGAGTGAGCTCCAAGGTAGCCAGAGATACGTACAGAAAAACCTTGTGTCAAAACAATATATATAATTTTATTCCTTCCTTATTTTACCTTGGCACTGGACTTTAAATACATTCATTGCACATTAAAATAGATCTTTGGTTTATGGAACAAAGTAAAGCTTTAAGGGAACACTAACATCCTTAGAATAAAATCCTTCTTTTGTTTCTTGTTTCCTTTTAGGCCAACCGAGCAATAAGCACCATTGGATTGGTGGTGGCTGCTATTGATATCTTCGCGTTCCTCGGCTTGTTTCCAAAGAAACAAAGAACAAAATATTAGCAATTTACTGAAGAGATTGGAATTGAAGGAATCTGTGAGGAGAAAGAAATTCTGGGGCGAATACTTATTTTGAACGCATCATAATTTCTCCCGGTCCCCATGATAGATGGCAGACTCTGTAATAAATTGCTTGCTGATTTTAATCTCATCATTGAGACAAGGAAAGTTTTTCCCCCCGCTAGTATAGACTTGCTGTGGCAGCTTGAACAAAAAGCAGTTGCCTTTTGATGGAGCCAGTTGAGGAGCTTAACAAAACCAAGATCACATTTTATCTTCCACTGTAAATATTGTTTTGCTTTCCCCAAAGGACAGCCATTTTGCCAGAGGGGTGAAAGTTATTTGCATATGCTTCTGAAAGACAGTTGTCAAGGCCAACATCTAAATTCATATTCCTTTTCTTGTCAGAAAAAAAAAGGAAAGTGGATATTTCTAGTATTGTTTAGGCAACAACTCGAGAATCTCTGAATGACAAAGCATCTGATAATACCCCTATACTGCTATCCCTGTGGAAGTGTGAGCATGTACAAAGAGAATTGGAAGGGCTTTTGTGTGTGCGTTGATTGGGGTGCTTATAAATGGTGTGCATGTGTGGCAACAGGCGTGGGTGCCAGTCTTTGCTCTCTGAGACAGGGTATATTGCCCTTCACAACTTAGGACAGGCTGCCTAGCCCATTAGCTTCCTGAAAGTCTCTTGTCTTTACCCTGTTTCAGTGTAGGAAATCTGGAATTACAGATGTGCACTACCAAGCCAAGCTTCTATGGAAGCTGGGGATCTGAACTCAGGGCCTCAGGCTCATGAGTAAAATGCTTTCCCCACAAAGCTATCTCCTGGATTTCTGTAGTGCTTACAGACCCAGTGGGCTCCCTAGAATCTATTTGTTTGACAGGAATCAGTGATGGGCAATGGGTTGTATTTTTATTGAGTTAAATTGTTCCCTCTAGGTTGTATAGTAGCTCAGTGGCTTGATCTTTGAGCCTTGGCAAGTGATCATTAATACTGATGTAAAGTGCTATATTTGGGATACAAAATCCCATATCCCTTTAAAGACTTTAACTGTAAGCCAAGGAATCCCATTATTTTATACTTTCATTTTATTGATTATGTGTTGAATTAAACTAGCTTTAAATACCATGCCTGTGGAATTCTCGGTGGCAGCAAGTCCAGGAAAAGTGGAAGGTAAGTCTTTCTACACGAAGATGATGTCAGGTCATCATAGCATTACACAGGCAGCCTGGCATCCTGTTTGTACCATTATCAAAAGCATGTCAGTCAATAAGGAAAATATGTCTGTAAATGTGGGGATAAGATGTGATTGGAATATGGTAAAATGACTCCATGGGACTCAATGGAAACCTCACACCTATGAAACTGGTTTTACCTTGGGGCTAGGAACACTCGAGCCAATGGAGGTGGACAACAGTAATGGTTAACAGAAGTGTGTGCTGCCATTCCGGCCCCAGAGACCCTCTGTCTCTTCTTTAAGTTTCCTTAACAGGCCCTTCTTATTCTAACCCCTAAACTCATTCTTTGCTTGGTCTTCTGGGAAAGCATGAGATCACTTTTTATCCTAGATGCAGGTCTCTGTTCCTGACTAGCAAAGCATGTGCCATTTCCTAGGATTGTCCTGTTAAGGTGAGGCCAGCTGCAACCATCAGGTTACTTTCTATTCCAACTTCTCAATAAAAGATCTTTATGGAGGGAAAGCAAACTCATAGCAGAGCATTTTTCTTTGACAGAATTATTCCACTTGAGAGAGTAGTAGAACTCAGAACCAAAAGCCTCTTGGGACTTGAAGTCAAGCCTTTCTAGAGAAGGCTGTCATCTCTGCTGTGGGATAATGCTTTGTACGCTTGTAAAGATTTGTCACTTGTATATGTCTAATAAAATGGTGATTGACCAGTAGCTGTGCAGGAAGTATAGGTGGGACAACCAGACTAGGAGAATTCTAGGAAGAGGAAAGGCAGAGAGTCTGTCACCAGCCAGGTGTAGAGGACACAAGAAGAGAATACCTTTTTTCACTGAGAAAAGGTACTAAGCTACGTGGCTAAACATAGATAAGCATTATGAGTTAATTTAAGTTGTAAGAGCTGGTCAATAATAAGCCTGAGCTAATAGGCCAAACAGTTTATAATTAATATAAGCCTCTCTGTGCTTCTTTGGGACTGAATGACTGTGAGACATTTACACATCTCCACTCCAGAAGATAAGCAATACATTTTTTTTTAAAAAAATGTCAGAAATTCACTTTTTAATTCATGGGTTAATTCTCTTCAGCAGCCTCAATTTGCCATGGAAATGGCCAGTCTTAGGATGAGCAGCTCAACCTAGCTGGCTTTGCTTTCCTGTAGGTACTCATTACCCATGGGATTAATGTGACTTGTGTTTGGACCAGCTTTTTTCCTTACACTATGATATGTGGCTGGCATGCATTTAACAGTCTGTAATGGAAGTTCAACTCTATCACATTCCAAAAAATGAAATGTAATGATCATCTATAGCAGGTGATAGGTTGTTGGTAAGACTGGGAAGGAAAAGCCTATGTTTTACTGAATGCATACATTTAACAGATGAAGTCTGCTATCTAAATGTCACACCATATCAACTGAATCTGTTCATTTCAAGAGTCCATTTACTGAGCCTGACTGTCAGCTAAAGGAAACTTTCACCTCTATAGCTTCAAGGATGCTTTACGTTTTTTTTTAAATGATAAGCTAATGTGCTTTTAAAGACAGATTTATTTTGCCTTTTATGTACAGTTGTGCACACACGTGCATCTGCAGAGACCAAAAGAAGCATCAGTTAAACCCCCTGGAGCTGGAGCTACAAGAGGTTATTAACTGCTCAGTGTGATTGCTGGCCTCCAAAGTGCTCCTCAGAGGTGCTCAACTGCTGAGCATCTCTCCATCCCTAAAATCTTTTTAAAAGGACTTTTAATGTTGTTGTTTTTTGCTAGTCACTGTATCAGTTACTTCTCTCATTGTCATTATTAAATACCTGGCAGAAGCAACTAAACAAAAGAGGGGCGTCCTTGGCTCACAGTTTTGGAGGGATTTCAGTCCATCACATGGGAAGGTATGTGGGCAGAAGTGTGGAGCATCCGGCTACACTGTGTCCTCAGTCATGACATGTAAGAAAGGAACACAGGTTTTCAGCACTCTTTCTCCTTTTTATTCTATCAGGAACTAGGACCATGTCAATAAAAACTTTGGAGAAACATCTTCACAGACATACCAGAGATGTCTTCTCTGTATGAGTCTATTGGACTCTCTAAGTCCAATCAACTTGACAATGAAAATTAATTGTTACAGCCAATAAATCAGATAGATTTAAAATTATCCTTCTCCAAAACGCTGTGAACATACAATAAAAAACCTAAAGGCAAATGTATTATTTTTAGGTATGCACGTTGGTCCTGCTAGTTTGAGTAGCAGTGTCCACAATGCCATTTACAGCCATAGTTTGCTAAAATGTTGAAAACTAAAGATTTCAGAATGGTAAGCCAACAGCCATCTTATAGTGAATCCGTACATTTTGTTTTTAAGATGATCAATGATGAGATCAGGGAAGTTTGTAAAGTCAGATTTTGATACTTCTGTGTATTATTAATAATAATAAAGATAGGAACGTACTTTATGAAGTGAGAAACACATTTGAACAGTTTATTACTTTAGTCTACTTGGATATGCCATGTTCACTGGCCCCCATACAATAAACATTGGGAATGCACAGAGCTGGTGTAGTTTGTTTACATTTTAGCAGTGTCCACACCGTGCTTATAAATGATTAGCACTGATCTCTAAAGTTCTCCACTTCCACAGTCTCTGGCTTCCTATGTAGTTAGGGTGGAATTCTTTGTTCTTCTTTTCCCTCTCTCTATTGAAGCTATACCAAAGATGTAAAAGAAAGAGGAATTTGGCAATCCTGGGCCAAGATAGGTACAATAATGTGCTTCACAAATTAGCATAAAATTAAGGAAACTTAGCATCGATTAATGAATCAGCCAAACTTTCGAATACTAAATGCTTTGGCTTTTCTTCTCTCTTGATGTCCATACATCTAATGCCATTGCATGAGAGCTGTGCAGTTAAAGAGAAAGTTCAGTAGGATATAGTTTATTAAAACGGTGATCTGAGATGTGCAGGTGTTTCTCTCGCTAGTGAAGGGTATAATGAAGGTAAGGTTCTTTGATGCAAGGCTCGATATATTGAAGTGCTCTGAATGCTTAGATGGAGAGAGAAGAGAAGGGTCTGCAACTTTCACCTCTCCACGGTGTTCAGTTTGGAGGACAAAAGGCGATGATGCGGAACAAGCCTGACAGCTGCTCAGGTCATAGTCTGGTCCAAAAGTGTTGTTCTGAAGCTTGCCCAGCCAGCCTGAGTCTCCCTTTAGGGACCTGTTCAGGGCTTTCATAGGCTCTGTTGATGTAGAATCCATTTTTGCCATCGTCTGCATAATCTGTCTTGTTCATGGGAGGCCAGGTAGAGTCTTCTGCCAGCTTCCTCTGCAAGATCCTGTACTGGCTTTTTGAGTAGAATCCAAATTCTTTCTTTATCAACAGCCAGAGCTCTCTATTTTGAAGGATGGCATCCTGAAAAATTTGGGGAGAGGTGACAATGAAATCATTGTGGCTACATAAGTGAGCCCCTCCCAGCCAGACAGCACTGGAAGTCTGGGACCCAGGGCTTGCTCTCAGCTGAGCTCAACGCTGCTGCTGCTGCTGCTGCTGCTGCTGCTGCTGCTGCTGCTGCTGCTGCTGCTGCTGCTGCTGCTGCTGCTGCTGCTGCTGCT
>NC_022010.1:38535413-38580132 GCF_000317375.1 Microtus ochrogaster
CAGAGGGTATCAGATGAGCTGGAGCTGGAATTACCCAGGTGGTAAGTTGTCTGATAGGGTGTTGGGAGCCAAAGTCAGGTCCTCTGCAAGAACAACAAGGACTCATAATCATTGAGTCTCTCTCCTCCCTCAGACTTGTTTTGCTTCTCATCCTTTTGAGTTCCCTTTTATTCTTTCTTTATGCGATTTTTGCAAATCATACAATTGATCCAATTTTGTATTTTACTTTCTTTTGTTTACACTGATTTTCTGTCATAGACAACTCCTCTGTAATTATACCTTTTAAGACATTTTATCGTAGTTAAGGTTGTAGTTGTCATATTATCTTTAAAGACTACAGCATTTCTTCAAATTGCAGCACAAGCATTAAAACACACCATTTGAATTATATTTCGTAGATAACACTATCATGAATCTCTTCATACAAATTAGGATTTAAAGCTTTTCAGTCTCATTTAAAAATTTTGATATAAAGGTGGAGTTCTGGATGAAAGAGTACAAGAAATTTACACACACACACACACACACACACACACACACCTACTTAATTTGATTAGTCTTTTCCCTCAAAGGATGTGCTAATAATTCGAGTCATCTCTCTCTCTCTCTCTCTTTTTAACTCCTTTTAAGAAACACCGTCCAGTCCTTTTACTGTCTGAATGAGTCATTCAGTGGTCCTGAGTAGAGCTAAGAGAGGTCCTCCCCGGGTAACAGTTGATGACAATTCAAGTGGGTTTCCTTTCTCTCCCAATTAGAGGAGGCAGCCCTCCTGAAGATGCTGTTTCTAAAGGGCTCCTCACATTTTAGAGCTGCTGGGTCACCTGGTCTCCCTTCTAGGTGGTGGAGAATAGTCTGGAGTGAAAACAGCGCCCTTGCGACAAGCATTGGAACTGAATCAGTGTTCGGGAGAAAGACACTAGGGCAGCCTTCACAGAATTTTAAGTCACACTCCAAAGACTTCCTCCCAACAAGATCATGCGCAGTCTTCAAAATGCCTTTACTGATTCTCTTTTGGGAGCTGAGGAAGTAAGTTACTGTAAACAGTGAGTGTAGGTTGAGAGCGGAAACTGAATTTACATAACTACCTTAAAACAATGACAGGAGCCGTGTACTTTACCTCCACAAAGAAGGCCACACAGAACTGGACAAGGGCTGCCACCAGAATTGAAACTCTCCATGATGGGATGGTTGGGATGAACTGTTGAAAAAGGACGGCCACCATTATATATTTTATATTTTACATTTTGAAAAGGTACACCATGCTTGCTATTATTTAGAATTTCTGTATTTGAAATAACCCTGAAGTTGAGGGTTGCCATTGTTTGCTCTACTTCACAGACAGGAAAGCTGAAGGCTGGCCCACCTTGTCCAAAGACTTTCTTAAAGACAGAATCTAAACTAAAATGGACTCCTCCGGGCCTATGCTCCTCCATAGCTAAATGGCGTCTGTCAGGTGAGCAAGACGCCTTGGCAGTGAAGCAGAGGACACGTCAGAGCTCATGTGGTCCTCTTCATTTAAGCTTTAAAACATGGGGGAGAGGATGTAAAATTAAGTCGTTCTTCTGCAATTCTTACTGTTTACTGTGCTCCTAAGGTAAAAATTAAATTGGAATTCATTGTTCTCTTTTTCTCCAGCAAAATTGACTTGTGGGTAAAAACAATCCTAAGTCATGACAAAAGATTAAGGTTGCTTTGACTGAGTATGACGTTTTGTACAAATGCTACTGTTCCCGAATTCAGTGGCTTCATGCAAATCTAACAACCCGTACAAATACTGCAGGGTCACAGACTCACCGGGAAACATCTCAGTTCATTAGACATAAGAGCTACACCCATGGTAGATTGGGAGCTATACAACCCAGTTTCCAATGTGCAGAAAGTTATATGGAATGTGTAGGAATCTAAGGTCTAAAATCTCAGAATCCTCCACCCCCATAGTTTCTAACCTAGGGGTTTTCAACCTGTGGGTCACGACCCTCTGGAGGTAGCATATCAGCTATTTAAGTAACCATTCATGGCATCAGCAAAATTACAGTTCTGAAGCAGCAGCAAAAACAATTTTGTGCATGGGGGTGGGTCACCACAACCTGAGGAACTGCATTAAAGGGTCACAACCTGGTTGAGAACCACGGGTCCAGCCACTCAATTCAAATGCTCATCCTGGGCTGGACTGTTTCAAGGCTCTACTAGGTCATTTGTTTCCCTGCTCTGCCTGGGCTTTGAGGAGCATCACATCAGGTGGAAGGCTTCGGAGAGGCAGGATCAGACTCATTGCTGCCCCCACCGTAAATGGGGAAGGTTCTTCTCTGTTGTGAAGAGCAGCGGGCTGCATCCCGCCACCTGGCTAGCTTTACCTGAAATAATTACACGAAAACTGTATTTTTTGAACACTGCCTGGCCCATTAGTTCCAGCCTCTTATTGGCTAGCTCTTACATATTGATCGCTGTGGGCCACTTCCAGCCACCTGGCTCTCAGCTACTGGTTAGCTCTACCCAAAATAATTACACGGAAACTGTATTTTTTTAAAAATATTTTTAAACACTTCTTGGCCCATTAGTTTTAACTTCTTATTGGCTAGCTCTTACACATTGATCTAACCCATATCTAATATTCTGCGTAGCACCACGAGCTGGCTTACCAGGGAAGATCTTAACCTGCGTCTGTCTGGAGTGGGAGAATCATGGCAACTGACTGACTTGGCTTCTTTCTCCCAGCATTCTCTTCTGTCTACTCCACCTACCTAATTTTCTGTCCTATCAAAAAGCCAAGGCAGTTTCTTTACTTAACCAATGAAATCAACAAAAAACAGAAGACTCTTCCCCCATCACTTCTCCACCCCTGGGCTGGAAATGTACTTGGTTTGGAATTATTCATGGTAATAATTTGGAATTATGCAGAGCAGACGTTCATCACTTCTAAATTACTCAGAGCAGCATCTTACTTAGCTTCTGATCCTGAACCGAGCACATCCCGGAGTTCTGTAACTCATACACTATGAAAGGCTTGCCTGAGTTTTCACTTTCTAAGTGTCTCTCCATCGCCTTGCTTTACTGACCTTGTTTAATGAATCTGTCTGAAATGTACTTCCAGGGAACCTTCAGCACTTCCCTGTTATTTTGGCAGAAAGTACAAAGCTGGTTGACTGTCTCGGAGGGTACCTTCCTCCGAGGGTACCTGCCTTCCTTCATTTCCTCTCTCCACACTCCACAGCCTGGCACTTGACTCTGCTTTGAATACTTTCCTACAGTTCTGTAGAGTCGATCTGTAATGCAAGCCTTTCTTGGATTTTTTTCATACCTGTCACCCCACATTCTTTCCATTTCTAGACCCAAAGTTGTTCTTTGAGAAACAAAAGCTCCTCAGCCCTTTTCCCTAGTGCTGGGGCAGTTCTGCCCAGCAGACACAGCCTGACCTGGCAAGATCCAGCCTGTGTGTGTGGGCCGGCACCAACCCGGGTTTCTTCCCATGAGGCCCTCACCGCTGTCACAGCAACAGTGAGAATTCCTTCCTACATCTCTCCAGCTCTACTTAGATTCTCTTAGACTTTTAAACAGTTAAGCTTGGAGAATTAATTATTATATTAGTGTATTGTTTTCACTGTATTGATAAAATATGGCAAGACAAAGTTTTTAAACAAGATAGTTAAAAACATTATCTTACATTTGGCGTGCAAGCATGAATGTGGACTGTGTGTATGTATGTGTGTGTGTATGTGTGTGCGTGTGTGTGTATAATGGGACATATATGCCACAAAATACATGTAGATGTCACAGGTCAATATATGGGAGCTGCTTCCCTCCTTCTACCTTGTGAGTCCCAGGGAATGAGCTCTCTGCTCATCAGGCTCTGTAGCAGGCACATTTCCTCAACATGTCATCTCTCTGGTCCCAAACAATGTTTTAGGCATTAACACTATAAACATGCTAAAATGATGACACCATTTATATGAAAATGTATGTGAAATGCAGAAACATTTCTCTTCTAGAGAATAAAAGTTCGTGGTGTTTAGTGAGTCAGAGAGAATAATGATTGACTTAGGACTGGCAACGCAAGTGCAGCTCTGGCACGTCTGAGTCATAACGGATGTATGATGGACAATACTTACCTCCATTCCACGGTAGATAGCTGGAAAATCCGAGAAGAGAAGGAAAACGGTGAGGCCCACAGCAGATGTCAGCAGAAGTGAGAACAAATCTGCAGACACACAAAACACCATTTTCAGGTGCTAAGCGAACGCCTCGCAGAACTTGGCACATGTTAGCAATCAGTTCGTGTCGGGCAAGTGCTAGGTGGATCTTCCGATGTTTTCAGACATCATCATATGTTTCAAAATATGTTCTAATGTTTGTAAGATAAAGGTGTCATATTAAAAATCTTGCCTCATAAAGATGGAATCAAACATGTTATAGAAACTTCCAGGCAGGACTCATCTTCACTGGGGGTCCCTTGGGTGCAAACATCCTGTCATTTCTAGCCCATCTGAATGGTTGGCAGAGAAGCCCCGCACATGATCACAGCATCTAGTGAAACACACCCATGTGGGACTCATCCAGTACCCATAGCTTCTTATTTTTCACTCCCAGGAGAATAAGATACAAGAATCTGCCACTGACATTCAGGGCTTTCCAGTGCCAGGCCAACAGCCTTTCTGAACTCCTCTGCCCGCCTACATTCTGTTCCCTACCAAGAGCTCACTTAGTGCCACGGGTAGACAATATTCCTTCTGCCAGGGTAATTTCTATTTTCCTGTACTTAAAGAGCCCAATTCACATACCAATTTCCTTCCAACTCCCAATCCTCCCTTTTAAAGTTTATTTCATATCACACATCACATTCTGATTTGTATGATCTCAATTGATCTATTAATCGGGCTGCAGTTATTCGGAAGTGACTGCATCTGAGGCTTAGGGACTTTGACTCAGGAAAGGGAAGTTAGAAATAATTATTTGGAGCTGGAGAGTTAGCTCAGCAGGTAAGAGCACTGGCTGCTCTTCCAGAGATCTTGAGTTCAGTAACGACGTGGTGGCTCACAACCACCTGTAATGAGATCTGGTGCTTCCTTCTGACCTGTGTGCAGGTAGAACATTGTAAAGTAATAAATAAATAAGCCTTGTTTTTAAAAGAGAAAGAAATGTTCAAAGCTGTGAGTCCTGCTAACAGTTAGTCCTGGTAGGCCTGATTCTTATCAGTAACTGACTGAATCCTACAGATTCAGTGTGTCCTCAGGCTAGTGATCTACAAAGCAGGCTCCCCTCTTTGACTTTAGCTTTGGTTTAAAAAAGGCAATGAAGAAACAAACCGAGTGTCTTCCCTCCATGGTTAGCGGCTGTTGAGAAAGAATGGGGAGGCAAGTAATTTAATAAGCAAATACTGCACAAATACTATTACTTGTTTTCAAATAAAGGAAGGGTTGGTAATTCTCAGACTTGCTTACAGAAGAAAATAAATGTGTACTTTTCCTGTATCTTGTCATCATGAGGTTGAGCCCTCAAACACTGATTAGGAAAGCACTATTTTTGTTATTTCAAGATGAAATCACTCATATAATGCGTCTTAGCACCTCTGAAGACTTCTGAATTCTAACCCAAAAGTTTACACTTTGTAGTATCATATATTGGGGCAGGAGAGAAAGTTCAGGGTTTAAGAGCATGTACTGTTCTTAAGAAGAACCTTAGTGATCTCTGTCCCCAGCACCAACATAGGGTGGCTCACTACTGCCTGTAAATCCAGCTCCCAGGGATCCAAAGCCCTCTTCTGGACCCCATGGCCACCTTCACTCACATGCGCATGGACCCTGCCACGTACATGTACATATACTTTTAAAAAAACAGTGAAAGGTTATGTGCATTAGAATATTTGACCATAAAGCCTTCCCCATTTGGAATTATTAGTTACACCAGCAGGTAAACGTAGCTTGACACAAGTCAGAGTCATCTGAAAGGAAGGAAGTGCAGTTGAGAAAATGCCCACATGAGATCTAGCTATAGCACAATTTTCTTAATTAGTGATCAGTTTGGGATGGCTCAGCTCATTGTGGATAGTGCCATTCCTGGGCTAGCAGTCCTGGGTTCTGGAAGAAAGTAGGCTGAGAAAGACGTTATAAGCAAGTCAATCAGCAGCATTTGTTCATGGCCTCTGCATCAGCTCCTGCCTCCAGGATCCTGCTGGTTTTCAGTTACTGTTGTGAGTTTCTTCAATGATCTACTACAATTTGTAAGTGTAAGCCAAATTAACCTTTTCCTCCTCTTTTGATCATGCTGTTCCATCACAGCCGCAGGTTTCAACCTTCCTAAGGCTGCAACCTTTTATTAACACAGTTCCTCATCTTGTAATGACCCCAACCATAAAATTATTTTTATTCTTACTTCATAACTGTAATTATGCTACTCTTATCATTTATAATGTAAATATCTGTGTTTTCCAATGGTTTTAGGTAACCCCTATGAAAGTATCATTGCGACCACTGCATTCCAGCAACAGAAGCCTTAACTGAGATGACCACCAAGCCTAATGACTTGAGGTTAGTCCCCAGAGTTCGTTACCTCCTTCCCATAGATGGCTGTCCTCTGCCTCCACATTACCACTATAGCACACACAAGACATCCCCCAACAACTGGATAAAATTGTTGTGTCCATCACGAGATACCAGTTTTCCTTCAAACATCAAGTCCCCATGTTGTAACTGATCTAATTCTAATTCATTACACACGTGTGAAAGTTCCTTGTATTGTATTTACTATTAAAGCACCAGGTAGTGAGAATACCCTGCCTACGATACACTGACCTTGGAAATAAGGACTATAAGAAATAAAGCCAAATGCTCGTTTGTTGGGACAAAAGTCTAGGGTACTTTTCCAACAGTGCTTCAGAATGGAGGGAACTGATGAGAAACTCAGACATTGACAGGAAATAGAAGACGAGAGGGAGACACCAGCATGATTGCCAATCCTGTGAGAAGACAGTGTTGCCAAAATGTCTTGGTTCAAGAACCAAGAGAATCTGAGTAACACAATTGGATGAAAGCGCTTTAACAATAACTGCATATTCATAACTTTAGCCAGGAGCCTAACACACACAACACCGAAGCAATTTCTCCAAAGCAGGTGTCGGAGGCTAGGGTGTCTAATCACAGCTATGAAAACAGCCATTTGTGACTGAGTTTAACTGAAACGCGACCTCCCCCAGGCCCGTGTACAAATAAAGAAACATATTAAAGTCTATTGTATCAGAAAGGAAACAAAATGTATGTTTATGAACTATTACAAGAAACAGAAGAAAGAAAAGTGAAAGCAAAATCTGACCCCCTTCTCTCAACTCAAGTAAAACTCATTGTTCCGAAAAGTAGTTGGCCAAAGAAGAAACTAGGTCAAACTACTGGCAGGAGACAATATAAAGGATGGAATCTAAGCTCCAATGACTAGCCGTGAATGCTTTCCTGATCTCATGAAGATGAAGAAACACATGCACCATGAAGTTAACTCAAAACAAATTGAAGGAAAGAAGGGAAAACTAACCCTAATAAAAGAGAAAATCAAAACGATTACAAATTAAAAGCCTGAGAGCTACTTTCTTATTAGCCAGTCAAATGGAAAAAAAAATGCATTTAAAGCCAGAAGAAAAGGCAAGGTTCTTAGCGATTTGGATCTGAAACATTCACTAAGAGCTTAGGTTGGAAGGTGTGGTCTCCAGAGGGCATGGTTTCCAGAGGGCGTGGCCTTCAGCACAGCACGGAGGTGGCACCTTCAAGGGGTGGGTAGATAAGGAGGGTCCTAACCTAATAATGAATTATCCCACTGATAGGCTCACAGTTTAATGACCTATCACAAAAGTAAGAAATTGAGACGGTGAGCTTTTGAAAGGTATATTTCTGTCCCTGGCTCATCCCACCTCACTCTACCCAACCCCACTCCAGCCCGGCCATTTCCTTCCTTGCCTCCCTGTACCCCCATGCCCCAGGTAGCCCATGCTTGCTCTCTTTCCTGCATCCTGACCTACAGAAGATGAACAATTTCACTCTACCACGTATTCCCTGTCATCATCTCTCCTGCACTGAAGTCCCAGACACAACAGAGGCAAGTAACCACAGATTAAATTTAAAAATTAATTTTTTTTGGTATTTTGTCACAGTGAAAGCTGGCTAATACATATATTCATATAACCAGGACAACAGTAATGGTCACAGGAAGTGCTTAGTGCTTTAAGAAAAAATCCTACTCCAAATTGTATGATAAAGTTTGATAATATCAATGAAATGGTATTAATGGTATAAAATTAAATGGCATTATTTTAAGACAGTATGACCCAAATCAATCTTTAAAACACCTTTTCAGAGGAAGGATTTGCAGCCAAGTAATTTACTGCTAAATTTTTGCAAGTTGTCAAGGAAAGAAATCATTATTATGTATTAAAATCCCTATAGAGAAAAGAAAAAGTCAAGTTTTTCAAAACAAAACTTCTGAACAATACAGCATGAAACGTAGTTCTTCAAAAAGCTACAAAATTCAAGTTAGCAAAAGTTTATTCTACTACAGCTAAGTAGGATTTTCTCAAGAATATGAGTTAATAACAAAATTATTAAAATAACTCATGTGTAGCTCGGGATAAGATACAAAAAGAGTATTCATCCTGGTAGAAAATGGAAAGTCATCTGTTGAAGTCTGTCTGCTAGATCTGATTTTAAAATCTCTCTTGACTAATGCTAACAGAGGAATATTTTCTTTAAATAATAGGAGCTCTCCACAATGATTTCACCAACAGCCAAAAACATACTTATGAACAGTTTAAGAGACAAATCCTACAAGTGTTGTTATAAGGTGTCCATTTATCTGTTAGCCTTGATATTATCTAACATTGTCCCGAATTCTGGATTCCATTCGTTAGAAAACATAGGAAGGTATTTAGTTGTTTGAAAAGAAGAAGGAACACTCGTGTTTGCAGTCACTATCACTGTTTTTCTGAAACACAACTCAAGGTAACAATAAAGGTCAGGAAGGATTCTGGGTATAAAGCGAAAGTGATACCGCACCCTTCCCATGTCACGGTGACATTCAGTTCTAAATACAACAGGAAGATGTGACTCACAACACAAGCAAAAGAAAACAGGATTAGTTCTCAAATGTACAGCACCGGTAGTGGAGAGAACTCCAGATATTCACGGATAGATAAAAGAAATGTGGATAAAGGTGGGGTGTGCTATGTTCTGCTTGTGACATGTCGCCATAGGCTCACACGTCTGAACTGGGTCTCAGCTGGTGCACACTGCTGTGGAAGGTTGAGGAACCTTAGGGAGGCAGCGCACCCTGGGGGAGGTAGATCAGCAGGAGGAGGCCTGGAGAGGCATCCGAGGAGGCCTGACTCCTGTCGTCTTTGCTTCCTGACTGTGAACACGTACGACCAACCACGACACGCTCCTGCTATCGTGCCTTCCTCGCCACGCTGAACTGCATCCCCCAAATTGTAACACAGACAAGCGCCTCCTCCAGTTTTTGGTCACATCCTTGGCCACAAGAATAAGGAAATAAGAAGCAAATGTGGAATGCTCCTGTGCGGGAAGATTAAATTATATAAATCCATAAATTCTTCCCAAGGTGTGAAGACCCCAAGGGAGAAATGTTGAAGCTGAACACATTATTCTACAATCCATCTGGAAGAAAATACGGGAAAGTGGGATGCTGTAAAAAATGAAGAGAAATGAGAGCCTACCACCCACATGCTGCTTATTAAGTACACCAGGAAGCGACAGTTGGTAAAGTGCCACTGCACACAGGACCAGTGAACTAGAAAAGCCAGTGTGAAAGCAGAGCCGTTCTACACACATGTGTAATATGTGCAGGTAACATAAAGGTACAGTATCTAATACAAATTACCTAGAATTAAACAATAACTTACATGAACATAGATATGATAAGGCTGGTATTACTCTCAGTGGGGGAATAAGTGAATATTCAATAGTTCAAAAATCTGCTAGAAAAATTGAGTACTTGGGTAGACTAACTTGACTCACAGTAAACATACCTCACTGTATTAAAATTTAAGAAGCATTAAAATAAGTAAGTTTAATCTGTTCTGTTTTGTAATTAGCGAAACCTTTCTGTGCATAAAGGCAATGAGAAAAAAAAAACAACTACATACAGATAAATAAGGAAAGTAGCAGAAACCTAATATGAAAATAGATTAAATAGACACAGACCAGTCAGAGGCAACATGGTTAATCGTACAGATCTCTATTTCTCTTCATTGTTGATAAAAATCCAAATTAAAGCTAAATTAAATACCATGCTTTAAAAAGTCTTATCAGATCAGCAAAAGTTTGATTTTAGTAAGCATTTTCTTATTTCTTGTTGGCTATACTATTACAAAACAACTAAAAAGCAACATTGAAAATTGCTACAAATATTCTGAAATCAATGTGAATCATATCTCAAAAGCTGAAATATTTATTTTTACCTGATTTCACCAAACAGTTATGCTGGTTTTCTTAAGGAAATTGGAGATCAGTTGAAATGATTTATAGGAGATTTGTTTCGCTTTTTCTTTAATGCTTTGTAACCCAAACTGCTTCAGATTTGCCGTGTAGCCCAGAATGACCTTGAACTCTTCTTGCCTCTACCCCCTACATGCTAAGATTGTACGCATGTGACACTACTCCTAGCTTTATGTGGTACTGGGGACTAAACTCGGGATTTTGGGCATGTGAGGCAAGGATTCTAGTAAGTAAGCTACACTGCCTGGCAGCATGAATACACTTTGACGTGGAATTACTTAACAATGCTGACATGGCAAAGCCAGCTGTGTGCTAGACAGATGTTCATGCACCTGAACTTCCTAAGGCTCTGCTTGAACTGTCATAATCACTAACAGTATCTGCTTCTGCTTACAAAGGTATGGAAGGACACATTCTGGATGGTTTGTTTACCTGACCATAGATCTTGATTGTAGCTTCGAACACCTTGGGCTTTTATTTTGGATTTGCCTTTATTCTATTTAGAGAAATGTATTGGAGAAGACAGCACATATTATAAATGTGAGAACATTCCTATGTGTTTCACTAGGCCCTTTTCATAAAATGCTTTATTTAGTTCTTACCACAAGACTGAAGGTCATACAACATTTCCATTCTACACATGAGGAAACGGGGGCATGAGAGACTTAATGCAACTCTCCCAGCTTTAGGGAGCTACTAAGAGGTTTTGTGAGTTCCTTAAAAGCCTTCTACAAAATCTCTCAATATATAAGCTTGTGTGTCGAATGGCTCTTGATGACTCATTTGAACATTTAATAATATCTGTATATCCTCAAATGAGCAGGCTTCTGCCCTTGGGTGCTCTCTCCCATCTAAGGCCATTTTATCGGGTTTCATGCCAGAGAGATGCAACGTCTCATTTGCTGGGAAACTGTGACTCTGAGAAGGAAATGGGGACAGAAAAGGACTCAGAACGCAACTTTACACTTTGTACACTTACAGTTTGTGTAGATGGGTTTCCGAAATGGCTTCCCCTTAGAAAATATAAACGCTACTGAGATACAGTTGAAGGTGACGATGGGCCACAAGGTAGTGCTCTCAAAACTTAGAACGGAAGCAGGAACCAAAGTTGCGTTTCCAGTCCAGTTTTGTTCCACACTCGTACTGGTTGAGAAATTACTTTGGTTGGTCAGGAAGCATTCACTATGAAAGAATTGCCAGCATTTATGAACATTTTCTATACTGTCTTAAAAAAATCTATCAGATGACAATGTAATTTAATTACTACTTCAGCTTTTAACCTGTCCCTGTTGGTGGCTGACAGGACAAGTCATGTTTACTTCTCATAATGACAAAGCAGAAATAAAATTCAGAAGAAATTAAAATTATCTCCTGTCTGTCCTCCAAGTAGAACAAAACATATGTCTTGAGAGGCCTTAGGTGACAATTTCTAGGGAAATTGCTGTCAAATCAAACAGTAAATGTACCACATGGAAAAATGTGTATTTACTTGTCTGTTTGTGTGTTTTTTTGTGTGTGTGTGTGTGCGTGTGTGAGTATGTGTGTGTGTGTGTTTAGGCTTATGTGCTTATTGTGGATATTTATGTGAATGTGTATACGTATGTATATGTCTGTGTTGTGTATATTTGTGTGTGTATATTCTCTTTTATTTGTTGATGTAAGCCTCTTGACTTGCATCCTGAGCTGTTTCCCTGTTCCGCCCTCTCCTTGGAAGCTAAAGGATTGCAGTAAAGACCCAGCATAGTGTGTCTGATCATGAGGTGTCTCTGGCTCTAGCATACTGACAAGGTAAGCTCAGACTTCTCAGTCTCACTTAGAAGACTTGCATATTCTGCCCTCAACCTATCTGGTCTTATCTTTTCCAAGTCCCCCAACTAAGACCTCTTATTCTGCCAACACAATAACGGCTCTTCCCAAACTACTACAAAAGTTTGAGATGGATGTACTGTTCCCATTAATTGCAGTTTATATTTATTCTTCACCCCTCATTATATGTAACTCTGGATGGGAATTAGTTCTAATTCCCTTCCCCTGTTCTTTCCTCTTGTTGCATTTAGCTCATTATTTTGTTGAGTTTTTTTTTTTATTTTCACCCATATATTATGAGTCTCCTTTGTGGTTTTTGTATTAATTTACAACAATTTTTTGGCATCTATCATAATGGGATCATACAATATTTACTCAGCAAAGTATGTATTTAAGATCTAGGCTTTGTGAGCTCTGATTGACCTATTTGCCATGCTCTTCTTTATTACAATGACGAAACCTGAAAATTAGTTCTAGTTGACTTTCTGGTTTAGTTTGAAACTTTTAAATTACTTTTCATCTGTTTATAAATTATTTTCCAAATAACTCAAGTGTAAGATGACTTCTTCTACTTCTTTCCTTCTTTCTTCCTTCTACCTCCTTCTCCTTCGCCACTGCCACCTTCTTCATCATCATCGTCTTCTTTTTTCTTCTTCTTTTCCTTTTCTCTTCTTCTTTGCTGCTGCCTTCCTCTTTGTCATCATTGTCTTTGTCTTCTTTTTCTTTTTTTATCTCCTCCTTCTCCTCTTCCTCCTTCTTTGAAATAGCAGCTGCTTAGGTTTATGTCAACTTGACACAAGCTAGAGTCATTTCGAAAGAGGGAACCTCAGTTGAGAACATGCCTCTCTCAAGTTGGCCTGTAGGCAAGCCTGTGATGCATTTCCTTGATTGGTGATGGATGTAAGAGGGCCCAGCCCATGGTGGTGATGCTCTGGGCAGATAGTCCTGGATGGTGGAAGAAAGCAGGCTGAGCCAGTCATGAGGAGCCAGCCAGTAAGCAGCACCCCCGCATAGGTTTTGCTTCAGTTTCTTCCTCCAGGTTTTGCCAGATTCTGCCAGTTCCTTCCCTGACTTCTCTCAGGAATAGAGTGTGATCCTAGGACAGTAAACAGAAAACAAGCCCTGTCCTCTCTTTTGGTCATAGTCTTATGTCACAGTAGAAAGCCTAACAAAGTGAGAAAGTGTCTTGCTACATAGCCAAAGTTGGTATTGACCTCATGATCTTCCTGCCTCAGACTTCTAAGAACTGGGAATATAGGTACGCATCACTATGCCCAGCCAGGTTTAATTTTTAATAGGTTGGGGTTAATATGATTTATAAATGTGCTTTGTATATAGTAGGTGTTCAGTTTGCTAAATGATATTTGCAAAGATCCAGCAGTCATAGTCTTGATATGGGTGGGTCCATAGGCTAGAGGCCCTGGATCTCAGAGCTTAACACCAAAGAGTTTGAAATTCTGTCCAATCACATTGCAGATGAGGAAGGTGAGCACTGGTGTGAGGCAAGGAGTGATAGACCCAGGGCCATCTTGGTTTCCTGGCCATGCTGCAGTGGCTCTTTCCTGCTTCCTCCTATTTCCAATCACAGCTGTACTTCTCTGCGTATATTTGCTCCAAATGAGGGGGACACTTGGTTCTGAAACTTTGTGGGGCTCTGTATTCCAAGTCAGAGTTGAATTGATGACATGGGATTCTGAATAAAGATCTTACTTGTCACTTGCTCCATTCATGTTTCTGTGCTCTGGGGTTCTGATGCCAGTAGGCTCATAGTGGAGAATATAGCTTGAGTTAGGAAAAGGAAATCCTGAGTTTTCGTATTGCCTATGGCTGTTCCTGTACTACAATAGCATCATCAACTAGTTGCCAGAAGATCCTCCACCTCAGAAAGCCTGTGATGCTCTTCTCTGACTCTGTACAGGAGCACTTACCAAGACTTGGTCTGCATGAAATCCATACCCCAGGGAATGGACACATTCAGGCATCTAACTATTAGATCATCTCATCAGCAACAACGGTGACAGATCTTTCCCTGCAAACTCCACGTGCTCACCCAGCATGCCACCCATTAAATGCATTCTGTTCTATCATTTATGATTTGCAGTATGAAAGTATGGTTTTATTTTTGTTGCTATCAATTTAAGTAATGTTACAGTGCACTGCTTACATCCCTTTCAGAATGGAACCCTAAGGGAATGGACTCACCTGTACTGATAGGCCTCGCAGTACCAGGGCTGCTGCTTCACAGAGAGAAAGGCAGACACCAGAACAACGCAGGTGAAGCAGGAATTCAGGAAGACCGAGAGCAGCAGCTGAGGAGAAAGCAGTTGTCCTGCTGGTCTGTATGGAGCCAGTTTCGGGTAGGCATGATTTATGCTCACTGAAAAACAGGTATATGTTTTTCCTTTAGAATTTCGTTTTTGAGGCTGAAAGATGAGATGCATAGCCTCTTGAGTCTCTGAGTAAGACTCAGCTTGAGAAAGCACCAACTGCAGGGTTACACCTACACCAGCCATTACGTCATTGCACATCCATTTCTACTAATCTTGGTCTCCTCTGTGCTTTGGTTTTACTTTCAGAAGTAAAAGGGAAAGGACTGATAGGCCCTGTAATTGACTACACGATGCTCATATTTTTCCTGTGGCTCCAGCAGAGATGATACATAGAGCAAGATGAGCAGTACCATCCTAACTAATCCCTGTATGGTAATTAAAAGAAAGCATCCACTCTGCTCTTCAACCAATGGTATCCAAGCACTTCAATGGGCCAGGCACTGTGATAGATCTTACGCTGTGCCTGGCTCCTTTCTGGATACACATGTCAGGGGGAATTGCTGATGCACGTTCCATTTGGTCTGGTACAGGAGGCAGGCTCATAAAAACCTTGTTTTCTGATAATAAAGCTAAAACATATTGCATTTTCAACCCTAGGGTTTGACATTTAAAGTGATTGGAAATACAAAAAAAAGAACATATAATTTTTTAATTATGACTACATCCTTCGTAGATGCTTGGTGCTCTAACAGACCAATGAGCATGGAATGGTGCTCTGCCTTTCAGGACAGAGCAAGAAAAAGGCATGAAGAGTTACCAATTCAGACCATCTCATTTAAAGATTTATGTAAGTCAGGCTTTAATCTCGGTGTTCAATTTGTCACCTCATCCTTTCTCAGCTTTTCCATTTTAATAAGTTAGAGCACGTGTACTCCAGTTTATGTTCATGGGTGTGGAGGTGAGGTAGAAGGGAATTGATGTAGACTTTGGGATAATAAAACTGTGCAATAGATTTCTGTTCACTCTGGGATAACAATGTATACTCTCTGGTACTTGACTTTTTCATGTAGAGTAAGAGTATGGTGTAATGAGTGCTTCTCAAAGGCCCTCCTAACTAACTCATTCTAATGCTCCTCTATGACTACCCAAGGCATCACTGTTACATCTCAGTGTTTTCACATCTGGGTGTTAGAGGCTGGGAAATATGAAGGGTCTCTTATTCTGACTTCCCAGTGCTAAGTCGAGTGGATACGCAGAAACTATGTTTATTACCAAGGAATACGATGGGCACAAATGTACTAATTTAGAGTACAGTTTGGTCCTGTATTATCCATTTAGCAGAATAGTGGTAGTAAGTTTATCCTGGGTTCTGTGAGTTCCTCAACCATCAATTCTTAGCCATATTTACAGTATCAGGCACACATTTCTTTCTGTTTAATTATAAGCAGAAAGTGGTTGGTTACCTCTGTAACATTTGTGACACTATTGCACTCATAGACAATTCTTGCAATACTAGTTATTTCTGTGCTTCACAAAGTTCACAGCTGACGAAAATCTGTTGATGACATTTCCCTCCTTAGCCTACATAACACTTTCCAGTACTAAGACAGATAGCTAACAAGGAGGAAGCTTCTTTGACTGTATCAATTTGATTTTCCTATGTCCTATGTGTTGTGTCTTACCATTAAGTTGTGGTGGGAAACTAGGGCAATGGCCATAGTTTAGGTTGTTTGGGGGTAGCTGTTGGACACTCCTATTGAATGAACACTATGCTTTTTATAGGGCAACTTCTTTATTTATCTTTTAGGAATGCTATCACTTACGTAGGGTAACTTCAATACTTCTATACAAATATATATACATGTATTATAGAATATGAATATATATGAAGCTTGTAAAAATAGTGGGTTTGTGTATGTCTCTTTCAAACCTCTTCAGTGTTAATTATTCATTTTTCTACCCCTTTTTTTCTCCTGTCAATCCAGCCTATATCTTCCCTTCTCATCAGTCCTCCTCAGAGAAATGTATCTGTGCAGTGGATGGTTGTTAACTCAGAAACACATGTTGATCAAAGTGCAGAGAATAAGTGGCATGATTCACCCACAAAAGGGACATCTCTATTCTGCCACTCACAAGGTTGAGGGAATATGACAGAAGAGGGTGATTGAAAGATTGTTAGAACCAGATGCCTGGGAGGACCAGACTGAAACAATGTCATTTGGACATGACTGGACCTTTGCATTAATGAATTTATAGCAGCTCTGTCTGCTATATAAATAATATATAATGACATAAGGCCAAGCAAGCCAGCATTACAGCATGGAGAGAGGAGAAGCCCATGAGACCACACCCATAATCAAGGAGGTATTGACAGTTTGCTATGACTTCTGATGAAGTCAGTTTTTTTTTTAATGGTGGTGCCTACTGTAGGTGGACCATGCTCCAGCAGATGATCCCACACCCATGGGTATGTGGGCAGTATAAATTGGAATTGATGGGCTATTGTTTTAATAGGACACAAAGTTGGAAGGTGGAAGATGAGCCTCAAAGGTGCCAAGGATAGGGAGGAAATATAATAAAATGACATTCTATGAAGCTGTCAAAGAATTAATAAAAACATTGTTTTAAAAAAAAAGATGATGACAGACTTTTATCCTTAGATTCTAAGATACATCCTCTGAATCCTTGACATTTTCTAGCTGAAAGGAACATCTTTATTTTCATAATGGGAGCTAACAGTTTATGCTAAGATAACTAATGCTAGGATCTGGGGAGATAACCCAGTAGTTAAAGAATGCTTGTTGCTCTTGAAGAGGACAAGAGTTCAGTTTCCAGAGTGGTTCAAAACTCTCTCTAACTCCAGTTGCAGGGGATATGATTCTCTTCAGGCCTCTGTGGGTTCAAGGCACACATGTGGTGCAAATACATACAGACAGACAAACACCAGTACACACACACACACACACACACACACACACACACACACACACACAATAAACCTAAAAATAGCTTTTAAAAGATGATTGTGGTTTTGAAGAGAATTGGAGCTAACGATGTCATGCAGAAATGCAGCTGGCCACAGCACTATAGACCACCAGTAAAGCTGGGGCTTCAGGCAAAGTATCTGCCTGACCTGGAAGAGGAGAAGAGCTGGAGATTGAGTTCAGCCTCGTGGCAAATGATTCAGTCAGTTGTGTTAGATGATGGAATCTCAGTACAAACTGCTGTGGAAACTTAGTTGAACTCCGGTTGCCAGAGTACATTATCACATGTGTGTGTGCCAGAAAGATGAAGCAGCTGGATTTTGCAACGGAATAACAGTGGAAGAAACCTTTTAGGACCCCTCCCAGAGTTTGTCCCATGTATCTCTCCCCTTGACTAATTCTAACTTGTATCATTTTTCTATGAATAAAACCATGATAATAAATACTACACTGTGTGGGCTCTGGGAATCAGCAAATTATTGAATACCAGATGATGGGTAGTGGAGCTCCTAAATTATAGATAGCTAGTCAAAATTCAGATGACTTAGGAGCTCCAAATGATGGCCCTGGGGTCTGGAGTGAAGCCATTCTTGTGGTTGTGTCCTCAGCCTGTGATATCTGGTCTAGCCGTGGGTAGCTGGTGTCAGATGTGGCTATTGGAGTGCACTGCGAAGTGGACGGTGATCATATAATGTGCATGGTCATACGAATGCTCATATAATGTGCATGGTCATACGAGTGCTCATACAATGTGGGCAGTGCTGAAGCATGTGCAGCCATCTTGCTTCTAAGTCACAGAAGGCAAAGGCTGCAGTGCTTAGGATGCCTTTTACATGTCACCATCTGAGATGCAACTATCAAGTTCATGAGGAGGCTGTGGGCACCATCACAGCTCTGGGCGATGTCTCCTTTCTCAGACATCGCCTTTCTCATTGATATACACTCCCACACATATTAAGTACAGCCGCTGCCTCCCTCTTCATCACAAAAACCATAAGAGATTGGGTAACTGGCTTGATAGAGATGGCATTTCTTGATAGAGATGGGGCTTGCTGGTCATGGCGATGTTAGTATTAGTTTCAAACAATCTTGCATGGCTCACAATGTCAGGTTCTGGCAGGCTCTGCTGAAAATACTCTGGCCCTTCACAGTGGCCCTAGAATGAGAAAGGCAGGTTTGATCTGAGCTCAACTTCACTGAAATAAGTTATTTCCAGTGTAAAGCATAGCTGAGAAACCTGGATCAGCTGAATGACAGTCAACATCTAGGCCCATAAACTAGGAGAGAAATTGCTTGGTGACATAAGTCACTGAATTTGGGGTGAGTTGTGATGCTGTGATATTGTGGCACCAACTGGTTGTTATTTTTACACTGGGTATTTTAACATTTTCTGCATCAGAGATTCCTAGTATTTCTAACAAGAAGTCTGTATTCCTGGTTATTAGAAGAAAATGGGGCACCCATTAAACTCCAGAGATTGTGCCAAGTGATTTTATAAGTATTATCTTTGTTTTCTTAAAAAGCAATGCAAAATAGGTAAGTTTCACAGACGAATAAACAAGTTAAAGTAGATTCTCTTTCTTAAGGGCACAGTAAGTAGCCCAGCAATAATATGAACACAAGAGAATTTGACCCTAAAGCCTGTGGTCTCTGAATGCACTATTTGCAACAGGATGGATTTTCTAAATTTAAGAGAACACAGTGGGAGAGCCAGCCTGGAGAGCAGCACGGTTTATAACCAGGCAGGAAAATTATGAATTGTCCAGATTTTCTTAAAATGAAGATGATAACATTTGTTATTCAGATTGTATGCCAAAAAACGCAAGCTTAGGAGATAATACATTTCACCTAAAATTAGTTCTTTCCTTTTCTGAGCTCACCCAGTGTGTTATTCATGTTGGTATCCTACCGCAGGATGTTGTACATTAAACTATATTGTTCACACATGCGACCTTGCAGTCTGTGAACTCCCTGCGAGAGAAACCCCGCCTTGTTCCACTTTTGTCTCTCACTAAACCTCACACTGAGCCTGCTACAGGGGAGAAATTGCCATTACAAATTATGATCTTTAATTGTTCAAAATCATTGGATGCATATATATTGGAAATTATACATTATAATTCATGTGCTCCAAATTTCAAGGTGACTGTAAATCTATAAGCCAAGCTCTGAGTGTTCCTCATGAGATTCCCAGGTTGTACGTCTCCCACAAGAGTCTCCAAAGTATCATACACAGAAAAGGTCACTACCGTTCAATGAGGTTTATGTAAAAGATGCCCGTGTATGATGGACGGATGCCTTCTTAACCTATTGTCTCCATGTGGCCTCCTCCTATCTACAGAGATATGTCATCTTACTGGACCAGGCTGGATCCTATCATCAGCTACTGCAATGACTGTCTTAAAACCGGGCTACATCAACATGCTATCTATTCCAGAGACTTGCTGAAGAGACAGTGAATGTTTGAGATCATTAGCTGTGGGCGAGAGGGGGAGGGGGACAAACGAAAATGGCGGTGATTCCCCTGGAGCATCGTCTCTTAGGACATTGGCCATGGTGGTGAAGAGGACAAGAAGTTAAAACTGTAAGCTAGGCTGAAGAGAAGAGAGGGGATGGCTTGAGAATAAAGGGATCCCATTGTTGACCCGTTAGTGTGAAAGAAATATATTTTTATCACCTCCTTCCTTTGTGTTTTTGATGTAGATCTCATAGAAGGCGGCAACTGTATTCCTAAGCTCAAACTTCACTGTGGACTAGAGTCAAATTGGACTGCACAGTGTGCATTTTCTCAATTGACTTCCTCCTGATAGCTTTTCTTTTTCTTTACTGTATCATATCTTGTATTATTAGCTGCATATACTCCAACCTCTGAGATCTTTGGCAAGTTCTTTAAGAAATAGTAATTTCCCTGAGGTAAATGGCCCTGCCAGGTTCTGTAGTTCAGCTAAAAGGATGCTGATGGAGGGCCTATCACAGTACATGGAACTCACGGCGTGCTGAATGGGCTCACAATGAGCCCTTCTTTTCCACCTTTTGGGAAGGTTGGCCATCTTGATAAGTGCTTGAGAAGAATCAAACTGTGTTTAACAAGGCTGGTTTCTTTAGAAACTGAAAAACATGAGCCACAGTTCTAACCTTGCTTCAGAATTGGATGGAGTTAATCTGGGATTTTCTGCACTCACCTCCATGGTATTAGTTGTGGAACAGACTAACATGGAGGTGGGGCCACTGCACCCCTTTCCATGGTACTGCCCTGCTGACTCTCATCCCAACTGTTCACCCTGTGAAACTCAGTGTCTCCTCAGAGCACAGGCTCAGCTAGAGACTAGGGTGGCTTGGTTCAGGGCCATAGCTTCCTTGAGGAGAAGAGTTTCTCAGAAGGTGATAGCTCAGACGCTGTCTCATTGGGACAGTAGCATCTTATTCAATGACCAACAATCATGCAGCAGGTTCAGTCAACAGGCCGAACCCTGAGGAAACCTGGGATGGTGAGGGTAAAGGCAAGAAGCAGCTATTTTTGCTTGTTCATCCCCTTTTGCTTTCAGACATTCTGTTTTCCCATTCCCATAAGCTTAGCCATAGCTCAGGTAGATCTTTTCCTAGTCGGTATAGGGTGTTGGAATGATCTCACCTTTTGATGTGAAAGACCCAGTGGCTTGGCTGCCTCTATGCTTTTCACCTTACTTCAGAGAATGGGGGAAGCCAGGGGAAAAGCTCTTACTTAACCTTAGCTGCTGTTTCCCTCCTGGTAGATGTTCTCTAATGTGGCAACTATCTAAAATTAGGCAGTCTGCACAGGGCTCACTGGTGGGTTCTACAGGGCTGCCCTGTGGACTGGTATGGACTGGTGTGCATGGTAATCACATCTGGACTCGTGTGGATGGTAATCCCATTTGGACTGGTGTGGATGGTAATCCCATATGGACTGGTATGGATGGTATTCATATCTGGATTAGTGTGAATGGTAACCCCATTTAAACTGGTGAGGATGGTAATCCTATCTGAACTGGTGTGCATGGTATTCACATCTGGATTACTATGAATGGTAATCCCATCTGGGCTGATGTGAATGGCAATCTCTCCCTCTAACTCCTCAGGAATGTTTTCTTCTAATATCTCCTGGAATACACACCATAAAGACCTGTGCAACCTACCCCATTGGGCAGCTTCTTGCTATGATGCTTCCAGCCTGAAAAGTTCTGTGGCTTTCCCTTTCCCTACAAGATAATTGATATACGGCTTCCATTCATGGCTCTCCTCTCTCTCCTTCTTATTACTATGAAGGGGTGGGCAAAATACAATACCCCCTCAAAATCAGCCAGACTTTCCTAAAACACTTCCTATGACTCTCTTTCCTTGAGTGTGGCAATCCTGAGAGGAAGCAAGATTTCATACTTCTCCTTTCAGTTCTCCTTCATAACCACTGCTACAGCTTTTCATGGGTTCGATATGCAGGTAATGGATAGAGGGGGAATAGTTTTACAATGGAAGGACCAATAAGGATCTCTTGAAAAGGTACTGTAGAGATATCGCCATCATCTCTCTTCATGCTCAGTTGGTACCATTTATTGTTCTCAAATATTTAGGTAAAGAAGCCTGCACCCAATAGAAAAGCACCATTCAGCACCTGCCCACAGCAACATTCTCTTCTTACTCTGTGTTAGACATGTATAGACTTCTGGGGCATAAGATGCTGATGGCTCAGGTTTAGAGTTTAGTTGGGGAGGTTATAGTCATGAGTTGAAGAAGCACAAATTCAAAGTAAAGAATGGCCTGATGGCATACACTTAGGAAGATCAGAGAAAGGAGAGTTGGTTGTTTTAATGATGATTAGAGAAGAGAGAGAAGAGAGAAACAAGTGGCAGCTTCAAAGGAGAAACAGGATCCACTCTAACCCTAGAAATATGGGAAGATTTCAAAAGTGCTCGGGACTATGTGATGTCTCAGTGGTTAAGACTGGGTACTGCTTACTGATAGCCCGTGGGTACTGTACTCACACACACAATACCTTCCCAAGACATACACATGCTTTGGGATTTTTAAAGAGTCTTTTACTCAAAGGAGGACTTTTCCAGTGAAAGGAACTAGCATGCATGAGAGGTGGTAGATAAATATGGGATGCAAGCTTTTTAGATTGACAGCAATGTAGGGTAAGTGAGAGGAAGCGGCAGAGATATCATCTAAAAACTGAGTCAGGCCAGATCAGAGAGTGGAGTCTTGACTGCCAGGCTGAGAATGTTCATCTGCTTCCGTTAAAGCTGATGAGTATTGGATATGACCTCTATAAAGGACCCTCATCAAGACTCCTTATGTTTCCAAGTCTCAGTGTAAAGCTTATACTGGGGAAAGGCAATATTGTCGTAGTTTTGTTATTTACTTACATATCTGTACATGCCGTGTCTTGTTCCCAGGAGATAGTTGAATGATAGAAGACAGCCATGGCCTTTAGCCCATAGCACCTCCCGCTAATGCAGGCTCTGGAAACTCCTGGGCTTCCTTCCCTTTCCAACATCACTCATAAATAAATCATTCAAATTGCTTAAAAATACCCAGCATCATGGAATCATTATCACTAATTCAAAATTATTCAGCTCGTTGAATATTAATAACATTGTAGTAGAAAATATAAAATAGGCTTGGAATAGGCACTTCGACCTAATAATCAAAATTGATATTACTTATATCATAGGGACTGGTAAATTTTTATCATTGGGTAGATAAAATAGATGACTTCAATATCAGTTTTGTACTTTAAGATGCGACATGAAACTGTCAAGGTTATTAATATCCGAAATGCCAGACATGTCATCTGTTGTTTTTCATAACACCTCACTGTTGAACAAAGGGAAGGTGACGATGCCATTCCTCTTCGTGCTGTCTGTTGAGACAGTCACCTTTCTCGCTTATTAAGAGTTAGCATCAAGCCCCGAGTTCCTTGATCAAGAGCACTTTATCAATGTCATCTCGGGAGAAGGAAGTGAGCAATATCTGCTGCGAGCCACACCTCGCATCCGAGAGAAGGTACCAGAACAAAACAGTAGCATTTGTTGTCACGAGTCACAGACAGAGCGAAAATCTAGTTTTGTGTCAATGTGAGACGGAGTTGAATAATGGAAAGTGACCTTCGGGTTTTAAAAAAAAAAAAAAAGTCCTTTCTTGATTCCTTACCCAGTTTTCTATGGACAGGACACAACACTACAAAGAACTAAGAATATATTGACAAGTTCTTAAGGCAAAGACCGATTTATTATCAGGTTATTTTGCCACAGGGCTAGAGGCGCCAAGCTTCCACTGGCTGCTAATGTTACTTTAAATAAAATCAAACACAGTGAGGTTTTCGTCATTATGTTGTCTTTACCTTATCACGTTCCCATTTGTGCGTTTCTGGGATTTTACAGACAAACTTACACGCATACACACTTACTTGTTAAGCTGACCATCAGGGTGATGGACACGTCTTGCATGAGATACTGATAATTACCAAAGATCTGTAGTTGCTGAAAGAAGGGAGAGCCAGTGTAAGTCTCATGCCTGTTATCCTCATGTTTCCCCATTCACAGTGCTCGGCAGGCAGCTGCGATTTCTTTCTTCTTTTCCAAAAGAAAATATGGTCCGAAACCCATCGCTATCCCATTAGACTAAACGACCCCAGTCGCCATTTTCTCCCTGTTTAACTCATTTCTTTATTACCAGTGCCATCATCAGAACCCAGCCAGCCTCCTACTGGCCACGTTGGCCCTGGCAGGCATCACGGCAGTCTGGACAGCTGAATTCTCAGCACCAGATGTTAAAGTCTGAAAGTTTCTAATGGAATTTTAAACAAAATTTAAAGTCAAGGCCCCAGTTCATTTAACTGTGTAGGCCTCCACTCTTGAGTATGGACTAGTGACAACATAATAAAACTGGAGTTCGCTCATGTCCCCAAACTGAACGAGGCCTTTCCCTACTAACTCAGTGGTTCTCAACCTTCCTAAGGCTGCAAATGATTTCATTGCTACTTCATAACTGTAATTTTGCCACAGTTATGCATCCGAATGTAAATATCTGTTTTTTCCAATGGTCTTAGGTTACTCCTGTGAAAGGGTGGCTCAACCCCTCAAGGGGTTTCAACCAGTACCCTGATTAAGCCACTGCAGAATTTAGTCTGCTATTTCTGCCTTCCCAAGGTCTGGCTACACACCAAACTTAGCTTTCAGTTCACATTTTTTTGGAGCTGAACTCATAAGGCCAAAAAGTCAAACCATTATTCTTGGGGACTGTCTTTGCAGGACCTTGGGCAGCCAGGCCTGGGGACCTGCTCCATAGCTAATAACTGAGTCATGCTGTAATCTGGTTCGGATGTGTTGCAGATGTCTGCAAGCGAGCGTATGCTGGGCTTTCCAAAGGCTCTGGACCAGTGTCCAGGCTGAGGTGCTCAGATGACACACCCATCAGGCTCCAGACATGAGCAGAAGGGTTCCAGTTCTCTTCAGTTCTGCGCCCAGTTTCATGAAAAGGTAGAACATTTTGCCTCTTGATCCCCAGCTATTCTTTATCTACTCTGTCCCGTGTGTGTGTGTGTGTGTGTGTGTGTGTGTGTGTGTGTGTATTGAACACATTCTGTGTGCACTTGCATGCAAAGGGGTAAATGTTTGTGAACGCATGCGTGAGGCCAGAGGTCAAAATCAGGTGTCTTCCTTTACCGCTCTCCACCTTATTTATGTATGTATGTATTTATTTATTTTTGAGATGGTGTCTCACTGACCCTGGAGCTCACCAGTTGACTAGACTGCCTGGCCATTGAGTGCCCGAAATCTTCCGGTCCCTGCCTTCCATCACTGAAACTATAAGGTGTATGTTACCGAGTTCAGCTTTTTATGTGGACGCTGAGCCTCTGAACCCAGCAAGCACTTCACTGACTGAGTCATCTCCCTGGCCCCGGGTTACTATCTCTAGCCCTTTCTCCGAGTGGGAAAATTGCATAAAAAAAAGAACACAAGGAAAACTATTCAACAGCAGCTCTAGAGTTTTCGATAAGAACAGCTCTCCTAGAACTGTGGAGACGGTGAATATAGGTTACTGACTTTCCAGAGGTGGGAGCTGGCCAGGGCCAAGACCCGCTTTGCATTTTGAATTGAGGTAAGGCTTAAAGGTGGTTTCCTGACCCCCTCCCTACCTGCTGGCTATTTAGCCTCCCACGTGTGTCCTTGCCAGCAATAGCCAACAATATACCCTAATCCTGGGTCTCCCGTTCACCTCGAAATATCCTCCCAAAACGATAAAACAGCTGAATTCCCCAAGTGTCCTCTGCACCTGTTGGATTCTTTCATTATAGAGCAAACTATGCTTGAAATAATGAAGATTATTTTTAATCTATACACAGCTCCTCTATGCAGCTAACTTCTAAACCAAGATCACCATTGGCTTTTTAGAGTCCTCTGTCGTTGTAAGGAATCACCACTCCTTCACTGGTGTGTCTAACTCTATTAAATTCTGAGTAGGTTCTGCAGGACAGCCCCACTGTGGGAGATTTTTAGCATTCCTGTCCTTCAAAATCAAATTCAAAACATACTCTTTTTCTTTATCTCTTTTGAGTCTTTTACCAAAAATATTCCACAGTTGGAAGCAGATCCATTTCCTGAGGAGTTATATTTAGGCTGCTCTCAAGCTCTGTTTATACCCCAAGGAAGAGACAGGCTTGCAGAGGTCAAGAGTCTCGGATTATCTAGAGAAAACCAACACCCTAGACAACAGATCCAGGGCTACTGACTGTGAGCCTAGGCTGCACGAAGCACACCAGGTTCTCAAGTTTGTGGGCATCTGTTTCTGAGAAATGTCATGTATTTATAAACATTCGATAGGGTGTGGGATCCACATCCCACAGCTATAAATACAATGAGATCTGAGAAGAAATGATTTTAATTCATACCCAGTAGAGAAGTGATGTTCCAATAAACTGGATGATGCCATACATGGTCAAGTATTTAAATACACCAAAGGATGAAACCAGAGCAGCTCGGCCCTCCCTGTTTGGAGCAAACAAACACAAAATCTGCTTATATGGGCCACACAGCTCCTAGTCTTAACATTTCAAAAGGAGTTCATTTAATTTTTTTTCCATCCTTTAGCAATTTCCATATGTATACAATGTATATAATACATTTGGCCACTCACCTCTCCACCCTCCCATATCCTTTTCCCACCCTTACCAAGACCCTTACCCCTTGCACCAAATCCCCATCCCACTTTTTGTGTCATTTGGTTATGATTTTTGTTTCTGCTTTGTCTTAAAGCATTGCATTATAGGTCTAACCAGAACCATCTATATGAGCATGTGTGTGAAGCTAACCACTGAGGCATGTGTAACACGCCACTGATTGCACCTCGGAAGACGGCCCTTGACTGACAGTAGAGTCCCATGGAGGCTGCAATGTAGAGACCATGACTAAATGTTTGCATAGGAGGTCTTGCGCATGCCCTGTGCCAGCAACTGCCACTCTTATGAGTTCATGAGTGGCACATCCATCTCACACCTATCACATTCTCTCTCTGGCATCCTTTCTGTCCCCTCTTCCGTGATGACTCCAAGCCTTAGAGTGTGATGCAAGTGACCCACCAGAGGAGGTAATATGGGGGATCCACATAAGGCTGAGGAAAGTGTTTGTGTTTAATAGCCTGTCTTTAACTTAGCCATATATTCATTCTTTCAACTGTTTTTTTTTTTTTTATCGTATGCTTACCTTTTTTTACAATGCTGGAAGTCAAAATCAGGTCCTTCCACTTGCTAGGCAAGTACTCTACCACTGAGCTATGTCCTCAGAAAATTATTGAATCTTTTTTTCTGTATGATTTCTTAGATTTTTATTTGTGTGTGTTACATGTATGTTAATATACAGGTAAATACACACATTGCACATACATGTGGAGGCCAGAATAGGCTGTCATGTGTCTCCTTCAATCACTCTCCAACCCGTGGCTTGAGACAGAGTCTCTTAAGTGCTTAGAAGTTTGGGGTTTTGCTAAGTGGCTAGTTGGGGAGCTGGTAGGGTCCACTGTTTCTGATCCTCAACACTGGTGTTCCAGGCAGATAAATCTATGCCAAACTTTTTGCGTCAGTGCTTTGGATTTGAAATCAGATCCTTAAGTTTGCAAGCCACATGCTCTGACCCAATGAGCTGTCTCTCCAGGCCCTTGTTTTATTCATTGAACTCCTGATCCTTCTACTTCCACCTCGCCAATGATGGAACTACCGCCATCCACTGGCTTGTGCAGTGCTAAGAATCAAACCCAGAATTTTGTCCCTAACAGGCAAACATTAACTAATGCACTGCATCCCAAGACCTATTTAACCCTTTATTCATTTGTTCTTTCTCTCACTCAGTCCTTAATTCCCCCTTTGGTTCTTCATCCACTTTTACTTAGGTCTTATGAAGCGCCCACCTTACACCAAAACTCATTACAAAAGGATATGAAATGAGCCCGGCCCTGTCCTTCCCACGAAGTCAGAATATTATTGTGTATATTCTAAGCATAATGCAGCATTATGATAATCTGCTGTGGCAAGCATTGGTTTGATCCTAATTTCTTCTATCTCAACACATGCTTCCTGGAATTGAGTGAGATTTAGCGGCTCTCAGACCCACTAAGCTAAAAGATTGGTGCTCTTCAAAGTTTAGATGCAAATCTAAAATTTGAGTTCTGACGTTTCTGCCATCAGTTGGTTTGTTTTTCTGGAGGAAACCAAGGTACTATTATAAACTGGTAAAGAGACCAAAAGATGAAGCCTGCTGTAGACACTACAGCTTGGAACCTGCATCTGCATTATTCGGGGGAAATGCACTTTCGCTGGGGTTTGTTGGATAGTGATGGATCTGTGGACAGTATGAGAATGTAGTGTTATGGTTCTGCAGCTTCCTCTCGCCAAGGCAGACACGAACCCACATGGGCTTAGCTTTGTTTCTGGTCCCTAGTGACATGGGCACCTGCTCAGCTCAAAGATGTTATAACTATACAGAAACATAAAACGGAAAACCCGCGAGCCCAAATACTAACTACTTGCCTCGGGCAAGAGGAGTGTTAAGGTTGGGAGATGGGCCAGGGTACTTCAGGCAGATGTTCCCCACCAGGCTGTGAACAGCTAGCATTTGCTTCCAACAAAGGATGGAGGAGAAAACAGACTGAGCAAAGAATGCAGAGCCTAGATTGTTTCCCCAAGTCTGACATAAACATTATGATTTCATCTTTTTTCCCCCTGCAGTTGTATATAATTTCAAGAAAATTAAGACAGCCAGATCCAAAACAAAGCACAAACACGGTTCCGAGGACAGGATAAATGCTGTCTCCGTGAACTGCCAGGATTGCTGCCACTCTTAATGATTATGAATTTTAGTCGCTCATACATTTATCTGCGCATCCTGCAGCCATGCCTCTAATGTTCTGCAATACCAAGCTTAGAGCTAGATACAATGCTTGATAAAGAATTGAAAGCAGATAACGGCTTCTCCCTCAAGGACTTGAACACCCAGTGACTCACGCTCTGAAGAATGACAATGAGACCTGTGGACCTGGACCTGTTCGTATAAGACTTGTACCTCATTACCTTTCTAGATCTTTCTCGGGAATAAGCACGTGTGGAGAATACCAATGGATGAAAGAACTGAACACAGAACCATATCTAATATTTTGAGGCTGTGAAATATAGAAGGGAAGAACATCTTCCCTAGAGTCTTAACAATAATCCATCTGCCCCTAACAAATTTTGCATCTTTGCTTGTATTGTAAACCAACATACTTCATTCTAAATGCATTCTAGATGCATTAAGACATTGGGTCACAGTCATATTTGGGCGGTCTGGGGGTTATGGTGTTTAAGAGTACAGAAGGACACATGTGTAGATGGCCAGGAATGGGGCACATGTGACCCAGATGTTATGTTAACAGAAAGGACAGGGTATTTCAGGTTTGGTGACTTCCAAACAGTCATTTCTCTGGGGCACCAAGAAACACGATGGAGAATCATGTGATTACCCTTTCAGTGTAAGCTGAGTGATGACTTCCAGCCCACTGGCCATGGAGAGGCTCAGCTACCAGGTATTCCAGGAAGAGCATGGGGGGAAGACTTATGAACATAATATAAAGCTGGGTGCTTTATTCCTCGTCACACTTAAAATGTAGGTAGAAACGAGGTTAGAAAAGGGTGCAGGGAAGGAAAGCAAACACATGCCCCTCCTTCCCTTTCTCCAGTCAAGTACAATATCTTCTGTGGCAACACCCTGGTTGTGTTTGAATTTTTATTTTAGAGTTATACAATGGTTTTGGGGAAAGCTCTTTAATGATGCGTTCTCATCCTGTTTTCTTATCTACCCCAAACTCATCATAATATATCACAGAAGGCATCCACTATACGAAAGTCAGGGAAAGAGAAGACATGCAATCAGGTTTTAAGTATCAAAGCAATCTTCGAGTAGTCTACCTGACAACTCATCTATTTCTTAAAACTCACTGAAAGTCAGCTTCAAGGGTTTGCCAGTGTTTGTAAGCAACAGGTTATCATTCCTTGGTTAATGGTCCCACAGCACTAGACCCACACCTGTGTTGGCCTTTATGACTTGAAATTCGTGTCCAGTTCCATCTATTTCCAGAGCCAGAGAATGAGCCATAACAATGAGGCAGAGAGGAAGGAGCAGCTTACCTGATAAGATGAGGCACACACTCGATGTTGGGTGTTTTCGAGGTGAAGGGAGAGGCCACGGATGCTTCCTGTTCTGATAGCGAGATGCCCGCATGAGCCATTTTCAAAGCCTGGAATGATCCATCCAAGTCAAACCGTGACTCCTCAGACCAGGCTCTTTCTACTCAAATACCACAGCTATTTGAAATAGGCCAGTTCAACACAGTGTGTGGCAGGTTGAATAAATTGGCCCCATAATCTCATAGGGAGTGGCACTATTAGGAGGTGTGGCTTTGTTTGAGTGAGCGTGACCTGGTTGGAGGACGTGTGCCACTGTGGGGGTGGGCTTTGAGGTTTCCTAGGCTCAGAATACCACCCAGTATCTCAGTTGACTTCCTGTTGCCTACAAGATGTAGGCCTCTCAGCTATTCCTCCAGTACCATGTCTGTCTGCATGCTGCCATGCTCCCCACCTTGATGGTAATAGATTGAATCTCTGCAACTGTAGGTGAGCCACCCCAATCAAATGTTTCTTTTATACGAGTTGCTGCCGTCATGGTGTCTTTTCATAGCAGTAGAAACCCTAACTAAGGAACTGCCATTGTCTATATTCAGATCGTGGTCCATGCTATCTCTTCATCTGTATACCCTGTCTCCTCTGGTCCATAAAGTCACCATGAAAAAGAAACTGACTAAGCATGATCCTTAGTAGAAGTGTGTGTGTATGTGTGTGTGTGTATGTGTGTGTATGTGTGTGTGCACTTCCACACATGCTTACTTAACGTACTATCTGTGTGCCATGCATATAGCATCAGGAAATGGAAGGACCCATTTATAAAGTCTGTAACAGGAGGACAGAAGGGCTGGAGAGAGGACAGCACAGTGGTTCTCAAACACTCCTAACGCTGCAACCCTTTATCAAAGTTCCTCATGTTGTGCTGAACCCCTACCAGGAAATTAGTTTTGGTACTACTTCATAACTATAATTTTGTTACTATTATGAGTCATAATACAAATATCTGATATACAGGGTATCTGATATGTGACTCCTGAGAGAAGGTTCTTGGATCCCAAAAGCGTTGCAACCCACAGGTTAAGAAACACTGGCGTAGCAGCTATCAGTCCATACTCTTGCAGAAAACCTGCAAGTTCAGTTACTCCTACATTGGGAGGCTCACAGTTATCTGTAATTCTATCTCCGTGGTATCTAGACCTTGTAGGCACCTGTGTTCTCTCTCTCATGCACGCACGCACGCACGCACACACACGCACACACACACACACACACATTTGCACATAATGAAAAACAAAAGAAATGGTTTACAGAGGATGCCAGAATTTGGATGGCCAAGGATTTGGACCCACTGGCTCGGTCCTCCTCTCAGCATCCTCATGGGAAAAAAAAAAAAACAAATAACAAAACACAAAAGATGGGGAAAGATATCTAAAACCAACTTTTCCTGCTGATTGATCTAGTCAACTGGTTAACTGCTGGTAAAGCATGTGTAGCAGGCAGCATCATCACCAGATGTCCAAATCAGGCCACATCCATCTGTAGGCACACGTTACTGCACAGATATGAGGATTCATTCATTTCCTATGAAAGCTAAAAGCTGTCCAGTGAACGTGCAGCAGACTGGCCATAGGCAAGCCAGAGAAAGAACGCAATCTCACAGGAACTGTATGACTGTGAGAAGAGATTCTGTATTTAGGTTTCCCTACAGTGCTTGCTTGCATGGTTTGGTAGGCAGGCAGGAGATTCCATCTCTATAAATCTTAGAACATTGCCTCCCTCTCCCTTAGTGTTTTACATCTCTACTGTGTGATTTAAGATCGTCCGCTGTGTGTTAGAGTTAATTTAATGTATGAGTCCTCCGTCAGATGATCGCCTTTGGGGAGAAGAGAGGCTATGTCTTTTTGATATTTTTGTTTTGCTGTAAATGTCACATAATGAAGAGCTGTAGGTATTCATCCTAGGTTGAATGAATGGTCTAACAACTGCCCTCTAATGAAACACAGGCAGAAAATTTACCCCAAGTCCTTGAGTAGGAACACATTTTTTTTTGCAGACATTGGAAAAAATATCTAAGAGGAAAGTAAAATGAATAGACAGATTTTAAATATCTGTTAAGCTTTTTTGGATAGAAACATATATAAGGAATAGAAAGCAATTTTCTTTTCCCCTCTGCCGTCTGTCACTCTTCCCTCTCTTTTTCTTTATCCTCCTCTTCTGTGTGCGTTCTTTTGATAGGTTGAGCATCACACATGCTAGGTAAATGCTCTAGTATTCAGCTATAACCTCATCCCTGGTCTTCAATTCCTGTATCACACTTACCTATTAAAGTACATATATATATATATATATATATATATATATATATGTTTCTCCAAACCAACTGTTATTTCACCTACATCTTCCAAAGTCAGAACATAAAATGTATACTTCACTTCTGATAAGAATGAAGAATAACCGGAGACTCATCTAATTTTAGTTTTGCTCTAGTATGTAAAAACCATACCATTAAGGATTTCATAACAATTTAGGAGAAACCTAATTTTCAAAAATTAACCTCAGAGTGGGTTTGGTGGGGATAAATGCAATTTACACATAATTAAAAACTTTATGAGTTTCAACCTTTTCCTTCTCTAAGGCATTGCCAGCTGTGCACCCTGTGAAAAAGCATGCCCTCTCCCAGAGGCTTTCTCTCCTTATAAGTGGCATTAAAGGCTTAAAGCAGGTAATCTTGTAAAGTCCTCAATGGTCCTGAACTTCGGGAGTGTCAGCAAATCACTTTATTATTCTGGGAATTGCCAGAAGACAGCGGAAGTGACGCCACCTGCCACCTCTTTCTGTTTCCAACCCATGCTGACAGAGAGCTAGGCAGTGACCCAGTGGCTGCTAGAGGAAGGATGAAGAGGCCCTAGGGATTTGTTGGGGAGCTCAAGAGAGATTCTGGAGTGCTGCCCGGGTTAGCCGAAGCCATGTGTACTTACCCCACAGTCATTGGCCCCATCTCCGCACATTCCCACACAGTAACTACAGAGAAAAAGATAGAAGAATCAACAGCTCAGAAGCTCCCTTGACTAACTTCCATTATAACTAGCTCCAATGGTGTGTGTGTGTGTGTGTGTGTGTGTGTGTGTGCGTGTGAGTGTGAGTGTGCTTGTGTGTTCTTGGACAGATGTGGAATCAAGAAAATGACTTAGATAACCTTGGTTCAAGAGGGAAAACGTCCCCAACTCAATCGCTGAAATGCCAGTAACAACACCACGGACATCGGCAATGACGGTAATGACACATTTGAAAAGGAAGTCAGGTTGATTATGTTCACTCTATCAAGCTCAAGGGCATGGACTGGTGACTGTAATGAGGTCATGATGACAGTACTTCTCCCCCAGTCTAATAGGCAGGGCACAGCCTAACCTGGCCAAGTTGTTCTCACTGATGCCAAGAGTTCACTTTCAACATTAGGAGGAAGGGTCCCTGGCTCATGGCTCGGCAGATACACCTAGAGCATCCACGTGTTCTGGATGCGTCTTAGAGAGGCAATGAGGTAATGTGTGCCCCTTGTATATCAGCTTGGTAAGTAACCAGGATCTAAATGGAAGAATACATTTAAAGTTGCTGCCAAGGAAAAGGGATTTCTTATGCAAAGTCCTTTGGGCCTTCTATTACAAGTGAATGACACATTATCAACAGTGACTCGTGACAATGCTTTAAATGATTCGGTGGCATTTTTCCAGACTCAGATCATAGGTGATAAAAGTGTTGTTAGAATATCCTTATTAGGAGCTGATTCATAGGAAGTTACCCTTTGGACCTGCTCTGTAGTTCCAATGTGGCCCAAATGTAGACAAATTCAGCCTAATGCTGGGCTGGCGAAATCACAAGCTTTTGTGTACCATGGCATAGTGTCACCTCTACCTGTGGCCATCTAATTGGCTTCCCTTCTTGAGACTTAAAGCCCATCATGAGTGTCTGCATCACACCTGGAATCTTACATCTCGTGTGTTTCCTGGGTTTAGAAAGAGAATCCAGAGAGCTTGATCTGTAAGACCTCAAAGAGGATGATGGGTAACTGAGAAGACAGCTCATTCTGTCCCAGTACGTGGGACGTTCCTAAGCTAATTGTGTTTCCAGGGGATATACCTTTCAGAGTGCTAGCCAACAATGTTCCTCAGGCATCTGAGACAGGGAAAATTACTCTCTTTAGCCAATGTCGTGTAATGGCAGTGAGAATGAGCTAGCCACTTAGACCGGGCCACTTACGCAGTCCGAAAGCATAGGGAAGCTAATGGAAGGCATTTGAGACTTCGCTGTGAAGCTCAGCCAATAAAATGTGATAATAAGAGGCAGGATCCTGATTCCGATAAGGGTAAGCTACAATTATCTTGTTTCACAACTCCCTGGGCCTTTTGGCTATCCGAAATCTTCAGGCTAGAAATCGTTAACACTTGCAGCAAGCAAGGAATGGGTAGGTCTGACCTCAACAGGACTTTCCATTTAGAGAGGACTTGGTGACCAGTGCTCTGAGAGAGTTCTGAACTCGCCCTCTGTCTCTGGTCCCTGCCAGCTGCCATTTCACTTTATGCCACGAGGGTCTGAAATGACCACTTATCGGATCAAGCAGATGACTTCGGGAGAGAACCCACACACTCCCGTCCTTCCATTCTCGGCCACACAAACCCTCATTATTTCTTCCCTCTGCGCTTAAGCAGGCAATCTTCCTGCAAGGTAGGTTTTATGGGCTACAAAATGAGTGCTTTTGCGGGGTAGTAGGTGTCTTAATGTGCCTCAATTGTTGCCACCTCCTGTAATTCACGTTACTGTGAAATCCACTCCCTTGAGTATGGGTGGGACTAGTGACATGCTTTGAATGAAAAGAAGGCAGCCTACACTTTAAGATTAGGGAATGAAAATGTAACACCATCCCTTCTTTTCCCCTTCTCCCCTGCCTCCCCCCACCACCCCTCCACTCTCCATGTGGAAGGCAGTGGTTAACATTACCCTCTTTACTATGAAATGGCCCACATCTCAAGGAGCTGAGACTAGCTTCTTCCAATGAGCAGTAAAAACCAGTGCCTCTATGTCAACCCACGAAAGGAGATGAATCTTGTGAGAGGTGGTGGCAGAGCCATCCATCCTAGTGCCACCAGACTCCAGGTCTGGCTAACAGCTAACTACGATCCTTTGATAATGTACATCCTTGGTTACTGAACCAAGGCTTTCCCGAGCCACATCTGGACACCTGATCCATAGAAACATAAAACAATCAATGATGTTACCCTCGGACACTATGGCGTTGGCAGCTATGGAGCCACAGCGGACAGGGGTGGCCCCTTCACCACTCCTGTCACTTACTTTAATTTCTGAAACTCTTCCACAAGGCTTGATTTCTGCCCAGGAGACATCCTTGCAAAAACGGTTCCATTCACCAGAATCTAAAAAGAGAAACAACCATCACAGGAAGATTAAAAAGGGGGAATGTTTTGAAAGGGAAAAGCCTAAAAATTCATTCCTGGCCACTGATTTAACACAGTGCTGGGTGTGTGACATTAGACCCAAAGCCAGGAATTGAAACAAGGGATCTAATGCTTTAATATTGAACTTCAAGTCCTCCATTATAACTCCATTATATTTTGGCTGGGCCCAATTATTTTTTTTTCTCTTCTTCAAGAAGGGGTAACTTCTCATTAACATAGCAACGAAGGGGCACATGAGCAATCGGAGTACAGCTCTTTGGGAAATGCAGCTCATTTCTCTCCGTTGCCATGGACAGAGAAGAGCGCAACTGACCAGATGTGATAAGTGAGGCTCTCTGCCCAGATGTGTCCCAACTTGCTGTGCAAACCCTAGTTAAGTGACTTAACCTCTCTGAATTTCAGATTTCCATCTCCACACTAGGGCCCAGAATAAGAGCTTTCACAAAACCTTCAGGCCACACATTCTTCAGTCCTTGACTTACCAAGGAAGGTAAGGAGGCAGAGAATATTTTAGCCTCGACTTAGAGATGGTTGCTACCATCAGTTTATATGCCCTGTGTCTCTACCACACTGACAGCACAACCCTGTTCAACACTATTTTAAAGCAGGACACACAGAGGACAAGATAATAAATGATTTTGAAAATAAACCGTGGTGGTTTTTGCTTCCTTCTGCTGTGATTTAAGACTCCAGGCAGCAGGGGAAAGGAGCTCCACCTGACGGAGGCTGGTGGCTATCAGAGAGACTGATGTACACTGAAGGCTGATGTGTGGATCTACTAAGAAGCTGTGCCAGATAGAGGAGGGAGGAAGGAGGGAATCTGAGCAGGGCCTGGCTGTAGGGCAAACTGTGTCTATCAGTGCTGATGTCTGAAGGGCAATGGTGTGGACGTGCAGGATCTAGAAGGTTTAGAAAGGACCAGGAACCTCCTGGGCCAAGGTTCTTTTAGCAAGGCACATTCTCAAACCCACGCCCACCTCAGTGACCCATCACCTTCTTGGTTTTTTTATGTCCCACTCACTTGAAGACCCTGACAGCCACCGGGACTTACTTTGGGCAGCATGCTGTAGAAATGCTGAAATAGCACTTGGTATGACTTCCCACTCATTGCAAAATGGTAACCTTTTCCACCAGGTGCAGAACTATTTCTGATATCAATGTAGGTTTCCTAAAATCAAAAGGCATTGTTTATCTGCATGGGCTCGTAAGGGGCACCTGCTTCCCTGTGAGGCACGGAAGAAAACAAATGTGTGTTGCGCAAAGAAACGAGCATCAGCAAGTGAAGGGGTCACTTGCCCATGTACCATCAATCTGCAGGAAGAAGACAAGCAAAATTCCCCCCATAATTATGTAAATCTATGATGTTCTAACAGCATCCATCCTTTCCTGTGATTGTGTCTTCATAACAAGGTGTCAAGAATGTCTCTCTACTTCCTCTTCATGTATCCTTGTGTTTCCTAAGATCTTGTAGCATTCATTTACCCTGTTGCTTCACTGCAACGAGGCATAGTTTGGTTCTTCAGACCTAGCTCTTCTTGTGTCTGGCTTCTGACTTTTGTTTGCCCTGCTAATTCCCTCATGGTGCCCAGAGCTTCTTCCACACCTATGGTCCTGTGCACAGTTGTCATATGCTCCCCGACCTTTCCCTCCTTGTCATTTACAGGTAGCCCCCTTAACTGTGCTCTGCTCCATCCTAGCTGACGGCACAGGAGGACACACTGGCTCCTCCCGGCGGTCACCCACAATGGCTGCTCTCAAGATTTATCAGCCGGCTTTACATCCCTACAGGACTGGATTTAAACAGTACAGGAGGTGAGACTATTTTATTCATCAGAGAAATGTATATCATAGAAAACACTGTGCTTAGAAGGGGGGAAAGAAACACTATTCTGAAGCAACAGGAGGGAAAACCCACCCTCCTTGTCCACTGCCAACTGCAAACCACTGAAAAAAGACAGGAATCCCTTTTCTTGGAGGAAGGCAGGGAAAGAGCCAGAGGTGAGGAGAAAGACTAGGACTCCGAAAAGGTATTAATATTATGAGTGTGAGTACAGTTGGCCTGTTTGTTAAATTAGTAAAGGCCCGGGGTTCTGGAACACAAGGAGATACAGAGACGGTATGAAGCAAACAGGTTCACAATGAAATGAGTACTAGAGAGACACAGAAGGCGCAGGGGCAACCACCATCTCTCAGAGCATATGTTAGTAGAGGTGATGCCAGATTAACCACCTCAACAAGCCGGGGCCACTCTGCACAAGTCAGTCTGTGTGCTGCACCAAAGCCCCCTGTCTACATAAGAATTCAGAAGCTGTTCAGCCTGAAACCAAGATGCATGTCTCTCATTTTTTTCTGGAAGGATCAGGCCTTTAAGGAACACAAAAGTGGAGTGTTGTCCCACAATCATTCTCCTAGGGGAGAGTTTTCCCCAGACAAGCGAACAGGAAGCTTGCTTTCTGGGAAACCCTACTTCTGTCAGCTTTCCAGCAAGGTGCTATGCAATGCAGATGCCTGTGGGGATGTTTATGGCGTCAAGGCCATGATCTGGTGTCTGCTGTGAGGCTTACCGGTATGCTTCTGCGAGCTTATTGCCTTCCTATCCGGGAACTCTGACTCAACCAGTGCAGCCTGAGGTAGGAAGTTTGTAAGCACCCCAGGCAATGACAGTGTATGGCTGGGTCTGCAAAAATGTCGCTGGAAACATTTTGCATGGTGTCGCACTTGAGACACACCACACCTGAGCTGTGATAACTTCCAAGACTCAGAGGGTTGTGCCATGCCAGGGCTGTGTTCTACAAACCCGGGGCCAGCCAGGGGTCTTTCAACATCTGCTCACCTTTCTCGGAGGGCTGGGCTCTTGGGTCCCCACCAGCTGCCAGGTCACAGAGGCAGGAAGGAGGTCTCCTGGCTCATTAGCCTCAACAATGATGACCTGGTGGCCATGAGGAATCATTTCAGAATTCTTAGCAACAGTGATGGCGGTTTGGAGGTTGTCACCTAGATAACAGAGAGACTTTTAAGGACAAACCTACAGCCACCAGAGTGAAGATGTCTCTCCCTCCCTTTGTTGCTGCTCACTGAATACATTTAGTGCTTTCTGTGCTGTCTTCTAACAACCTTTCCTCCTACCCAAGTGCATGCCGCTAGTGAGCAAACACCAGGTTCAACATCTCTCCCACTGTGTGTTTCCAATTCAGGCATAAACGATCGAAGACGTGTGTGTGTGTGTGTGTGTGTGCGTGTGCGCTTCAGGGCTAGTATTGAGATAACAGATAGCTCTTAGTGGTGAACATATGACTAAAGGCTAAATCACAGTATGTCCCTGGGATGTGGACCAACCACAAGAAGAAACACTGAGGATCAGGACACACTTGGGTTTGCTTACCATGTTTTGTGCCTGGCCATCTGTCCCCATATATGTTGTGTGTGTGTGTGTTTATGTGTGCATATGTATGTGTTTGTGTGCATATTCATATATGAGGTCAGAGGTTTCTTCATTAATCATATTTCACTTTTTTTTTTTTTGGCAGAGTCTTTCTCTGAACCTAAAACTCCTTGATGCGCCCAGGCTATGGCTAGAGAAAAACCTCAGGATCCTCCTGTCTCCACCTTCCAGGACAGTACACAGGCATGAGTCACCTCACTTTGTTTTTATTATTGTTTATTATTATTATTATTATTATTAACATGGGAGCCAAATTTCTGAACTCAGCTCTGCTTGCATGGCAAGTCCTTTGCTGACTGAATCATATCACAAGGATTTCTACTCCTAGAATCCCAGTTAGGATGGGTACTGCTGGGCAGAGAATAGGATCTACACTGCCTCAGAAACCGCTGCTGCTGCTCGCGGGTACTGCAAGGGAGGCAGGGCCGCACTGCGTACTTCTCTCTATCTCAGTCACATGGATTTGCTCAGGTCACGCTTCCTTTCATTGTGCTGCTGGCCAGGCTCTGGCTCCTACATACCTGTAATCATCACAGTCCTGATGCGGGCCTCGCTCAGCTCCTTCAACACTGGCTTTGTTTCTTTTTTCAAGCGATTCTCCATTATGAGAAGTCCCAGGAATGTCAACTCGGACTCCACTTTCTCCCTTAGGATTCAGGATGAAAAATGAACATTTTAAGGTGAAGCAGTGCTGTGCTCATGGCTGATTTATTTCTTTTCTTTGGAACTCCGTCTATGTTTTATCGGTGAAATAGTACACAGATTAAAAGAGAAAGCAACCAGGATTTTATAAGAAAAGCCAGCGGCCCTGTCTCCATAAGATCCTTTGTGTCTTTCCCTAAAGCAACCACTTCCAGTTCCCAACTACATCTGAGAAATGGGGTTCTGCTCTTCCCACTCTTGTTTATTTCATTGTTAACTACAGAAATTTTTTTCTCCAAAAATTACAGTCTTTCAAAATCCTTCAATATTTGTCCTTGACTATATATGTGTGTGTAAATATGTATATATATACATACATTAATATTTTCTTACTAAATAGAAGTGAAAACTCAACAGTTAATTACACTTATCGTCTATGTGTGTGCTCATAGGCCTGTGAACTTTTGCTCACATGTTCCTATATGCACAACGTGTGTTCCTGATGCCAGGGAAGCCAGAAGAGGATGTCAGACCCCCTGGAACTGGAGTTATGGGTGGTTGTGAGCTGCCATGTAGTTTGTGCTGGGAACTGGTTGTGCAGGATAGCAAGAGTGCTTCACCTTGCAGCCATCTCTTCAGTCCCTCATCAGCCATCTTACTAGGCACGCGAGGAGCTCATTGTGCTTTGGATTTTCATTTTCCCGACTAAATTTCAATGCCTTTTTATGCATTTTATGCCTGTGTGTATCACATGTCTTAAACAAGTGTCTACTTAGGTCTTTGGATCTTTATAAAAAAAAATCATACCTTTTTAATTATGAAGTTACACTCTCCTGATAAACTTTGAATAGCGATTTTTTTTTTTATTAAATTACGTTGCTGGAGGCAGGCCTGGTTCAGCCTATGCTCCTTGTTTCCTGGTTAGCTGCCATGTGAACCTCCCTGGGTCCCACCGCAGCACAGCAGATAGAGATACTCTCCCTACTTTCCCTGCTGTGACTGGCTAAAATCCCGCTCAAACTGAGAAGCAGAATAAGCCCTTCTCCCTTGCAGTGTTTCTATCAGGTATTGGGTCCTAGCAGTGCAAAGGTAATTAACCCAGCACGCGAAGACAAACTGGAAATGGACTAAAGTCGTCAATGTCAGACCGAAAACGGAAACTCAGAGAGGAAATCACAGAGGGACATTTTCTTGAGATTAACCTTGCCAATGATTTTGTGGTTATGACACCAAGAGATGGCACAATGGCAAAACAAAGGTGTGCTTTAGTTTCCGATGCACTTCATCGCCTCAGTCAGTTCTCCGGGCAACTTAGCCTCTACTGCGGGAACATGCCATCAGCCGTTGTGCCCACCACCTTGTCCTTCAATGCCCAGCCTCTGGCAAGTTTTGCCTGCACTTATTTGACTCACATTTTTGTTTAAATACCTCTCCCCAGAGGATGTCTTTGACCTCCTTAGATGAAACTGTAGTGCGCATTCTTAAAGGTTCTTTCCTCTTGGTCCATTTCTCCCCTCTGAGATATTTAAGAATCACCAAGAATACAATGTATTATAGATGTATTTTATTATCTGTTTCCCCAATTAAGATTAAAATACTTGGGGTCAAGGAGTTCTTTTATTCATTTCTGTAAGTTTCTGAACATGTAACACAGACTGCATGTTAACAGACATCTACTAAACCAAGAAAGGGTTAGGCTTTTTTTCTTTTCTTTTTAAATTTTTTTTGTTGATTTTGTTCAGCTAGACATTTTTCTCTGCTCCCCTCCCTCCTCCCCTTCTACCCTTTCCCACGGTCCCCATGCTCCCAATTAACTCAGGAGATCTTGCCGTTTACTAATTCCCATGTAGATTAGATCCATGTATGTCTCTCTTAGGGTCCTCATTGCTGTCTAGGTTTCCTGGGATTGTGATTTGAAGGCTGGTTTTCTGTGCTTTATATTTAAAAACACTTATGAGTGAGTACATATGATAATTGTCTTTCTGGGTCTGGTTTACCTCACTCAATATCATGTTTTCTAGCTCCACCCATTTGCATGCAAATTTCAAGATGTCATTATTTTTTTCCTCTATATAGTATTCCATTGTGTAAATGTCCTCCATTTTCCTTATCCATTCTTCGATCGAGGGACATTTAGGTTCTTTCCATCTTCTGGCTATGACAAACAATGCTGCGATGAACATAGCTGAGCACATGCCCTTGTGGTATGATTGAGCATCCTTTGGATATATTCACAAAAGTGGTATTGCTGGGTCTTGAGGAAGGTTGTTTCCTAATTTTCTGAGAAATCGCCATACTGATATCCAAAAAAGCTATACCAGCTTGCATTCCCACCAGCAATAGAGGAGTGTTCCCTTTACCCCACAACCTTTCCCGCATAAGTTGTCATCAGTGTCTTTGATCTTGGCTATTCTGACACGTGTAAGATGGAATCTCAGAGTTGTTTTGATTTGCATTTCTCTGATGGCTAAGGATGTTGAGCATTTCTTTAAGTGTCTTTCATCCATTTTTAGATTCCTCTGTTGAGAGTTCTCTGTTTAGATCTGTACCCCATTTTATTGGATATTTGTTCTTTTTATGATCAAATTCTTGAGTTCTTTGCATATTTTGGAGATCAACCCTCTGTCCTATGTGGGGGTGAAGATCTTTTCCCATTCTGTGGGGCTGCCGTTTTGTCTTGTTGACCATGTCCTTTGCTTTACAGAAGCTTTTTAGTTTCAAGAGGTACCATTTATTAATTGTTTCTCTCAGTGTCTGTGCTACTGGGGTTACATTTAGGAAGTGGTCTCCTGTACCAATGTGTTTACGTGTACTTCCCACTTTCTCTTCTATGATGTTCAGTGTGGTTGGCTTTATGTTGAGTTCTTTGATGCATTTGGACTTGAGTTTTCTGCATAGTGATAGATATGGACCTATTTTTGTTCTTTTATATGTTGATATCCAGTTATGCCAGCACCATTTGGTGAATATGCTTTCTTTTTTCCATTTGATATATTTTGCTTCTTTGTCAAAAATCAGGTGTTCATAGATTACTATCTATGTAGGTGTGTGAATTAATATCTGGGTCTTTGATTCCGTTCCATTGGTCCTCCTGTCTGTTTTTATGTCAATAAGGCTGTTTTCAGTACTGTAGATCTGTAGTAGAGTTTGAAGTCAAGGATTGTGATGCTTTCAGAAGTTCCTTTATTGTACAGGATTATTTTAGCAATCCTGGGTTTTTTTGTTATTTTTTTTTTTTTTTGCTCTTACATATGAAGTTGAGTACTGTTCTTTCAAGCTCTGTGAAGAATTTTGCTGGGCATTGCATTGAATCTGTAGATTGCTTTCAGTGAAACTGCCATTTTTACTATGTTAATTCTACATACCCAAGAGCATGGGAGATATTTCCATTTTCTGGTGTCTTCTTCAATTTCTTTCTTCAAAGATTTAAGGTTCTTGTCATATGGGTCTTCCACTTGTTTGGTTAGAGTTACTCCAAGATATTTTATGCTATTTGTGGCTATTGTGAAGGATGATGTTTCTCTGATTTCTTCCTCAGCCCTTTTATCATATGTGTACAAAAGGGTTACTGATTTTTTTGAGTTAGTCTTGTATCCTGCTACATTACTAAAGGTGTTTATGAGTTGTAGAAGCTCCTTGTTGAAATTTTTGGGGTTACTTATGTAAACTATCATATCATCAGCAAATAGTAAGAATCTGACTTCTTCTTTTACAATCTGTATCCCCTTGATCTCCTTTTGTTGTCTTATTACTGTAGCTAGAACCTCAAGGACTATATTGACTAAATATCGAAAGAATGGACAACCTTGTCTGCTGGAAGGCTAGGTCTTAAAGAAGCTTTTCTTCTGTCATTCAGTGTTGGTTGATTTCTAAGTTCTTTCAAAAATCTCTTAATTTCTTTGGTGACTCCAGTTTTCAAAAAAAAAACTTTTATTTTCCTAATTGTAAAAAATTGTTAACTGTAATTTTATCCTAATAAAAATCAAAACAATGTTATTTTACCCTGCTCAAGAAAATCAACTACATAACAAGCAACATTTTTCACTCCTGATATCTCTTGGGAAAACGTATAATGGGTGGGAAGATAGCATAGTCTACTTTTGTTTGAGTGTTTGTTTGTTTTTATTTCTAATCATGTGCATTTTCCTATTGGCTCTTAAATGAGAATACAGCTGTGTGTCACAGCTGGACTATCTACAGTCTATCACTGGCTATGTAAATCTCTGGTTCACTCATGACCTTAACCCTATTATTGAAATTTGTGTATAGAAATTTACAATATCCCATGAGTTACGAATCATTCTGTTTGCTCAAGGCTAGTCAGCATCTGAAATGTTAAGGACGTGGATGTCACTCTTATCTGAATGAGCTCTGTGATTCTATTTCAAAGACAAAAATGTCTTATCCTAAAAGCTCCTTGAAGATAACCCAATCCTGTTTTATAGATGGGGAAGCAGGCACCACGTGAGGCAGCAGTTATCTTAGAAAGACATAGGTTGCAGATAGTAACATTGAACCACATACGTTGGTACCCTATACAAAGGAGCCAATTATATAGGAATGAGAATCTCTGAATTAAATATATAAATTTAATAAATCAAATACAAGGACTATAAAGGCTATCGCCTATTTAGTTTTCCTGTTCTTTTAATGTAGATCACAGAAAATGAACCTCTAAAATCTGGGAGAAAGCAGTGTATAGATTATCTTCTAAGGAGGACAATCCATCCCCTTAATGTAATTAAAAATACTGAGATTTTATTTTCTATATGGAATTCAATTTGCACTCACTACCTCCCTCCCAGATTTGAGGGAAATAAGAAAGCTGGACCTGAGAAATTCCAGAAAGAAGGAGGGGTCTGAAAACTTTCCAAATTTTCAGCTGTGTTCCCTAGAGGAACACCTCAGTACCTGTGATACCTCCAAAGTGTGTTGGCCACATGATGTTCAGAGGTGGGA
>NC_022010.1:38580307-38584200 GCF_000317375.1 Microtus ochrogaster
AAGACTATCCTCTGTAGGGCAGGGCATAGGTTAGCTGTGGGGCTTGGGAAGTCTCAGCTGCCATATTTGTTGTGTCACAAACCACCATGTGCCCTGGGCAAGTTTTACCTGTAGTCGGCCATCTCCAAGCCAGAGGACTGGATGAGAACAGTTCTCCACCCAAGAGCTTCCTAGTGATGCGAGCAGCCATCAGTCCACCTCCGGGGCTTCTGCCCTGCGTGGACAAAAGCCCTCCCAGGTCTGGATTTCCAGTTCCTTACCTTGCTAAACGGTTCACATCGGAAAGCTTCTCCACATTCAGGGTTTTATGGGCAAGGGCGATGACACGGAAGCCTTGCACTGTGTAATTCCTCAGCTCCTGTGGGAAATTCTTGGGCACTGTGAGGAGAGAGGGGGCAGGGGCTGTAGGGTCGCAACGAAGATGATTTAGCATCCAAGTGACTGCGGGAACTGCAGGATGCATTCCAGCACATCAACTTTCACTTCATAAAAACGCTTTATTAGAAAACATAGAGCTTCAGACAGAGGTCACCAAGAGTGTCACAATACTCTGATGAGGAAAAATGGCAAACTTATGCTGTTCCTTAGCTGTGTTATGTCCTGGTTCTGTGTCCTAAACTATGTTAAAACCTCATCCCTAATATGGTTGTACTTGGACACAGACCTTTGAAAATAAATAAGCAACGAAGGTGAAACTTTCTTGGGTGGGATTAAAGTGCAGGACGATGTAAGAGATGCTCTTTCCTCACCAGGATACAGCAGCAAAAGGGGCATCCACAAGCTGGAAAGCTAGCCCTCACCAGGAGCCAAATTATCCAGCACAGCCCAGCTTCCAAAACTACGAGAAATAGGCATCTGTCATGTAAGCCACCCAGCCCAACGCTCTAAGTTATAGCAGCTCCCTTAAGATGACCGAGATGGATCTGACCAGTGTCCAGTATAGTGATTGGGTTCATGAAGGACAGAGTTCATAACTGTGTGTTCTTGAATGAAATCAGAGAAGTGGCTAATCTTCCAGATCAGGGTTGATAATGTTCAGGCTACATTTGATGCAGTTTGCTCTTGGGAATAAAGTTTTGAGCTGTGTCCACTTGCTTGTTTACTGTTCAGGGTGCCTTGGTGGCCACAGTGGCAGAGTTGGTTAGCTGATGCAGACACTGTGTGGCCAGAAAGACCTGAAATATGCACTGAGTGACTCTTTACAAGAATAACTGCTCATTCATACTTGTGTTCGTGTTCGTGTGTGTGTGCGCCCACGCTCACACACACAACTGTGCCTATGTGGATGTGAGTTTGAGTCTTCACTTTCCTCCTTGTTTAGAGACAGCATCTCTTCTTTTGTTTATTGCTGCATAGACCATGTTAGCCATCCTGAAACCTGCAGACATTCACTTGTCTCTGGCTCCCGGCTCCTGGTAGGGGCTCACTGAGGTTACAGATGCATACATTACACATCTGGCTTTTAAAAGTCAGTTCTAGGGATCCAAACTCAGCCTGTCAGACTCCTAGAGCTTTACCCACTGAGCCAGGTCCCCAGCCCACAGCTCTGCTTTATATGGATGCTGACTCAATGCAGCACTTACATGTTTGGCATAAACTATGTCTTTGCATTTCAAGTTCTTGGTGGCTTCTAATGTGCCCATAGGAGGGTGTCAGACGAGAGCTGAAGAACAACTGTGGCTGTGGTGGCCTAGACAGTAGCACAGCCATGGCTGTGGTGGCTCAGGAGGCGAAGCAATTATGTTTTAGTCTCCATTCTTCTCCCAATTCACTTTCTGACTTCAACCTATTAAACCTCATCTACAACGTGAGTGATGAGCAGATCTTACCTTCCCGTTTATCTTAGACTCTGTGTATTTCTAAAATATTCCCAGAGGCATGGATCTAATCTCAAGGAATCTTCTAGCCCTCATTTCTTTATAGTAGAGGGGGGGGGAGATCAAAGGTCAAGGCAAAAGGTAGAATTGTATGAGCTGTTGTGAAGATAAGAATGGCAGATTGGAGGCTGAACTCTTCCTGACATGGAAGGGGCAACAGGGAGATTCTCACTAAAGTCTACATGGCTAAACACAAAAGAGAATAAAATAAAATATAGTCTATAACCTGTCTGAGACATAGTTAATGGGATTTTGGAGGAAGGTCAACATCTGGAAGAGAGGTCCTTTCTTTCTCATTCTGGGAATCGGACACATATCTTGTGCATGTTAGGCAAGTCCTTCATCCTTGACCTAGAAAGGGAAACATATGCCCAACTGTGGTGGCACAGCACTTGGGAGGCAGAGGGAGAGGCAGGCCGATTTCTATGAGTTTGAGACCAGCCTGATTTATAGAGTGAGTTCCAGGACAGCCACTGTTGTCAGAGAAACCCTGTAAGAAAAAAAAAGAAAGAAAGAAAGAAAGAAAGAAAGAAAGAAAGAAAGAAAGAAGAAAGGAAAGAAAGAAAGAAAGAAAGAAAGAAAGAAAGAAAGAAAGAAAGAAAGAAAGAAAGAAAGAGAGACTTAATAAACATTCATGAAATTTAGAATTCTGGGCACAGCTGGAGGCTAATCATAACAAGTAGATAAAAGCCAGGAAGAAAAAAATGCCAGTTTCATCCAAGTGAATTTATTTGAATGCACAAATTTTCTATAAATTTGGCCACCACTTAGGGTATGCATATGTTTAGGAGAATATTAAATAACACAGCTCATCTCAGAGTCGGGACCAGAAAGACAAAAAATTGCTGGGAAAACCATCTAATTTAGTCTAATCATGTCCCCCCCTGAAATATTTCTCTTTCAAAAAATATTTCCAACTAAGATCTGATTTGATTTAAAGCTCATTTTGTGAGCTAGAATCTATTATCAACACTGCTCGGGTGGCCAAGAACCTAGGACTAAATAGGCATAAGCCTGGGGAAAACCAAATACTGTTGTTCTGCTATAGGAAGATAGTGATAAAATGATTCCAAAAACATTTGGTTATCCTCATACATCAGTGCCTTGCTCAGCCATCATCAGAGGAGTTTCCTCCAGCAGCAGATGGGAACAAAGACAGAGACCCACAGCCGGACATTGTGCAGAGTGAGAGACCTTGGAACACTCAGTCCTAGATGGGATGTCTCCACTAAATTCTGCCCCGAGAATTCAGAAAGCTCCACAGAAAAGGAGGAGTAAAGAGTGTAAGAGTCAGACGGGATGGAGGACACCAAGGGTACAAGGTCTTCTAAACACAGAAACACTGATGGACATAGGAACTCAGGCAAGACTGAGGCAGAAGACATAGGGCTTGCACAGATGTGAACCAGATGTGAACCAGATGGGGTCCTACAGCTCTGAGAAGCAATGGACACATGCCCCCATCCCTACAGAAGCTAGGTTCAGTTGGTAACCACTTGCACATGAGGAACTAGTGTTCCCCAAAGGAGTTTCACTGGGGAAACTCTTAGGGTGGGCCCCATGCCCGCAGGAGATGCCAACACAGAATGAACTCAAAGGCATCTTTGGAGGTTCCTTGTCTCAAAATGTTCTGCCAGGGCCCTTTTCTTTCTGTCTTTAATACCTTACAGGTCCTTTGCATACCCGTTTCTGTTTTGTTAGATTTTGTTTTATCTTGTTTTATTTTATTCCTTAGATGTCTGTTCATTTCTAGCAAGAGATAGAAAGGGTGTGGATCTGGATGGAAGGAGAGGCAGGGAGGAACTGAGTACTTGGAGGAGGGGGAACCATAATCAAAATATATTGTAAAAAAAAATCTATTTTCAATAACAGAACAAAATAATTAAAAAAAATTCTCAGGGAGGGGAGATGACTCAACAGATACAAGATTCCAAACTTGATGATCTGAGTAGAAGTTCTGGGACCTACATGGTACATGCCGGAAAGAACAGAAATGACTCCCACAATTCTCATCTC
>NC_022010.1:38584320-38594780 GCF_000317375.1 Microtus ochrogaster
AGAGAGAGAGAGAGAGAGAGAGAGAGAGAGAGAGAGAGAGAGAGAGAGAGAGAGAATTTCCTATCTATTGCTCTGTCTCAGCTGTTAATAGCAGAGTCAGCCCTGTTCCCTTTGCCGGAGTGCAGAGTACCCTGTTATTCAGATCTGGTCAAGTGTTTGGATCCCACCCTATGTTCCCCACTAGTCATCCAGCCCATGTACCTCCTGCAGCTTAGCCTTACATCTTCTGCCATGACACCCCACTGTGGCTGTACTTTGCTGCCTATGTAACAGCCAGATGTTTACTCTCCCCCTCTGCACCACAGGATCTCCCGGGCTGCTCTCACCTGCCTACAAGTCAACCCGCTCCTTTTATTGCCTTTGGTGGTTGAGTTCTTCATGTGCTTTTATTACAGTGGTGCAGAAGTTTGCTTTCTGGGTTTGGCATTTGAAATGGTTTTTCCTTTGAAAGATAAAGTCAGTACCTGTTTCGGATCGGCAGAACCTGGCCACCATTTCCGGAGCACCCTTCATGTAGACCTGGAGGCGAAGGTCACCAGCCAGCTGAGCGATCACAGACATCCTCTGCAGGCCAGAGGAGAAAGGAAACTGTCGCAGGACAGTAATGGCGTCCACGGGACTCTGCAGGGACATCAAAGAGAAGGAGACCAAAAAGCCTTCAAGCATTACTCGGCCAACCAACAGGGTTTCTCATCCGATGTACCCAGCCACATCATGGCATATTATATATGTTATAATGCTTATATTTTTCTAGCCTATTCAAGGGTGACTCACTCAATATATTATCTGGTCTCAAAACCGCTTACTGGTGGTTGCCTGGAGAAATCCTAATCTCCTTCCAGGTCATCCTCTGTGATGGGATGCTTCTTTTTCCCAGAAACACTATTCATTCCCAGCTCGGCTCTCCCATGGCTCGTTTGTCAGCCTTTATTCCAGCGCTTGGCAGGGTGTACTGCGCTGACTTGCACTCATATTGATTTCCGACCACTGTGTTCTCTGCCCGTGCAGAGCCCAGCAGTGAAGTCTAGCTCGGTGCTCCAGCGCACATGGACGCTCACTGAGTGTTTGCTGGAACACTAATGAGGGAAATGGGGACTATACACATGGTCATACCAACTATGGAATCTATTAGGCTAAAGCCTAACAGGAGAAATGTAAAATATGTGCAAAACCTGAACTGTATCTCAGGTGTCTGGGGGAAGGAAATACGTGATCGAAGGAAGAAAATCGTACCTGACTGGCTTTTGGTCCTGGTTTTATTACGGTGCTTGAATCTGACAGGCCCAATTTGCAGGAAGGCACTTGGCAATCTTCCATGTTCTGTTACAAAATGAAACATTCATAAGATTCCTTGGAGACAAATAGGAAGAAACAGTTTTCCATGTGCAATGTGCTAATATTTTCAAAAACCCTTTTCAGGTAGCTTCTCTTCCCAGATGTTTCCTTAAATACCACCAGTGTCAAATGTCTGCCATTTTCATTAACAAAAAGAACTTCATTGTAAAAAATGTCGAAAATCCCAAAGTACTGTGAATATAGTAAGGTAGAAAGGGATGGGGAGGTGCAGGGTGTGGGGTCACTGCTCTTCCCAGTGGCTGTGTCTAGTGGCTGGAGGAGGAGGTCGGGTCTTTAATCTTGTTCAGTACAACAGCTCTCAGCTGTGTGAACAGCTGTGCCCCCAAGATAAACACAACAACACAATTTTATGTTACCCCTGTGTTACTGTTCTAATTTAGTTAGCTAGAAAGCTAGCAAAGTTGGCCACGACCAAAGTAAAAAGCACAGTTGAAAATGGATTTTATTTCTTGGCTAAAAAATCCAAATATAGGCATTAGTATTATTGAGACATCAACATTAACCAATATCAAAATATTAGAAAAGAATTTACTGTATTTTTCTTAATAATCTGTAAGGATATTGTCCCTCCCTCTTTATATCTAGCAGGTTCCCAGCTAACAAAGAATTAACTCAAGGCTCCATCAGATCCAGACTACATCTCAGTGAAAAGTGCTCTGTTTAGGGGTGAATATGACCATCTTGACAGTTCTTACAGATGTGGCATTAAAGATTCATGTTCACAAACAAGATCCCAAGGTGTGCATCATTAGTGCAGGTAGAAGGGGTCTTACTAGGATCAGGATCCATGCGACACGTAGTCACAATGGCTGCAGGTCATCACTATATCAGTTCTGCTGGGGCTGGGAGGGCTCTGCTCTTCAGGTCATTCATTGCTTTCCCTACCCTAAGACCCAGGAAACTGGGTATGATTCTTGCTTTGCATCAAAACCTTCCTCAGAGCCACCAACTCATCTCAACATACTGATTTTAGGAATTTCCCTTCATACCAGATTTCCCTTTTTGGGCACTGGCCTTCTAGAGAGCCAAAACTTCCCACTATTCATCTCTGCATTAGCTTTCTGTGAGGAGTGCTTCAGGCTCTGGCCATCATTTGATCCAATTATGTTGATCCTAACAGTAAACGTTTTCCTATGAAATATGTGTGTGTACGTGCACATGCATGTCTGTGAATCCAGGCGTGCAAGAAGATGCACGCAGTATTTGTGATGGGTTTTAGATTATGTCTCCGACTGGGACCCAGAACTCTGATTCAGCTAAGCTATGTGACCAAAAACCCCAGAGATCCATTTGTCTCTGCCTCCCCAGCTCTAGGATTACAAATTCATGACACCATGCCAATCTTTTTACCTGGGTTCTAGAGATCAAACTGGGATCCTTGTGTTTGCAAGGCAAGCACGTTTCTACCTGAGATCTCTCCCCAGTCTTTCCATGCCCTTTATATATTACTTAGTGTTTTTGATGTCCCTCCCCTTTCTTTGGAGGTCAGCATAATGACAACAATCAAGGGACTTATTAAAGAATACTCGCTCTTTGTTTGGCATTTTATAATGCCCAAAGTCACTCCAAATCTCAGGACTCACCTGAGTCTGTAAAGGAGGTGTTCTTACTGCAAATGCACAGATAAGAGACTTATAGTGTTAGATATAGATCTGAGTGGCCAGGGCCAGGTGGAGAGCAATATTCACTGTCACAGCAGCACCCAGGACAGGTTTATGGTTTGTGCCCTTCAACTGCCACTCACACCCACCCAGCTCAGAAAGTAGGATTAGTCTGAGCAAGGTTCCTCTTTATTCATGTATAAACCTCTATTGTGCAATACAGTAGCTACTAGCCACTGTGGCTAGTTAAATTTAAATCAACCAACAACAGCTGCAATCAACAACTCAGTTCCTCACTTGCATTTCCACATTGCAAATGTGTGTTAGCCACGTTGGGGAGTCTGCTTTAGACTTCTCTTTCTTCCAGGCTGGTGGGGAGCATCAGTATCAGCTTATGGCCTATCTAGAAGGATTTAGGGTCAAGTAGGTTTCATGAATGCTACATGTCATGTTCTCCCTGGAATATTCAAAATGCACCATAGTATATTAAATAATATCCCTAATCAAAAAATACATTTAATTTTGTTTAAAAAATTTAGGGACTCCTATACCATGTTATACTCCTTAACATAATTCTCTGAAAGAGAGGTTGAAAGATCCTGTCAGGAAGACTAGAATTCATCCAAAGAGGATTCTATTATTATTATTATTATTAATAATAATAATAATAACATAGGGATGCAGGAGCAGATGCTGGAAAGGTGCCACTGTATCTCTCTACCTCATATGCTGGGGCTGAGGAGAATCTGATTCTGAAAGAAACTCTGATATTTAACTTTAATTGTTAATTTGACACAACCTAGAATCATCTGAGAAGGCAATCTCAATTATGGACAAATGTAGGATGAACTGTAGCCTTTCCTATAGAGGTTGTTTTAAGTAAGTGCTATGAGAAGCCTCAGCACACTGTGGGTGGCACCATTCCCTAAGCAGGAGAACCTGAACTATATACAACAGGCTAGAAATCAAGGAGAACGCAAACAGGCAAGCAAGTGAGCATGTATGCATTCGTTTCTCTTTGCTCTTGATTGTGGATGTGATGTGACTAGTTATTTGAAGCTCCTGTCTTGACTTCCCCACAACACTGGACTGAAAACCTAGAAATTTAAGCTGAAATCAACTCCTTAGGTTGCTTTGTGTTAAGATATTTTCTTTAGTCTTCTGCCATGCGTTACATCCCGAACACAGTTACCCCTCCCTCCATTCCTCCCAGTCCCTACCCCACCTCCCCTCTCCCCCAGATCCACTCTTCTTTCATTTCCTGAAAGGGGGGCTCCTCAGGAGTGTCCTTTGAACAGGGAAGGCATAACAAGTTACAATAAGATGAGGCACAAGCCCTTGTATCAAGACAGGTCTAGGCAACCCCATACAAAGAAAAGGATCCCAAGGGCATGTCAAAGAGTCAGAAAGACCCTCCACTCCCACTGTTGGGAGTCCCACAAGAGCACCAAGCCACACAACCATACTATATAGGCAAAGGGCCTCGCTCCGACCGTACAGGGTGCATGTTTATCACGTCAGTCTTTGTGAACCCCTATGAGCCCCGTTAGTTGATTCTTGGTATCCTTGACCCCTGGGGCACCTACAATCCTTCCTCTCATCTTCTGTGGGATTCCCCTAGCTCAACCTAGTGTTTGACTGTGGTTTTTTGCCTCTGCTCTCAGCAGTCGCTGGATGATAATGCCTCTTTAATGACAATGGGGCTAGGCACCAATCTATGAGTACAGATGAATATCATTAGGAATCATTTCATTGATTTTTTTTGACAGTTGTGTTTGGTTCTATCCTGGGTCTCTGGGCTGTCCTGGATATTTTTATTACAGCAACAGAAATGACACTAGAAACTACAACCAAGCACTGTCACATCTCCTAATCCAAAAGGCCACTCCATCCACTAAGTGTCCAACTGCCCTCAAATTCTGTGAACAAGGAAACAGAGCTGACGTGAACACAAACTTGTGTAGACTGTGGACACTGGCAGAAAAGCATCCTGAGCTCTAGGAACAGAAGACTTTCTAGCTGCGAGGGAAAATACAAGCATGTGTCTGCCTCCATCTCAGACACTGAAAGAGATACAGCGGAAAGTGTGGCCAACCAGCAGAGCAAAGCAGAAGAACAGCAGTCAAGAGGACACTTCATGCTGAGTGCCAGAGACACTCATTCTGAGCAGCAGGGAACAACTCTCAAGTCATGTCCACACAGGAATTCAATGGAGCAGAAAAAAATACAGGAAGCAAACTGTATACAGCCATTCTGCTTCAACCTGGTTGAGCACCTTACAGATAACAGCTGCTTTCCCACCAGCAGAGCAGACTTCAGAGATGACCTAGGGGTAGGGGAATCATCCTAGACAGGAAAAATATTGACTACTAATATTCTGTTTTTATTTTTTGCTTTGCTATTTTTGTTTCGGGATTAGGATTTACAACTATTCTTTATCTGCACCTATTCTTTTCTGTTCTCAACTATTTCTCAAAGCTTAAGCCTGATGCTTTACCTCTTATTCCTACTTCACCTCCTCCTATTTTCACTTCTTAATTATTCATATTTCTAGTCTTAATAGTCTTTGAACACCTACTTTATCCATCAATAGCTCTTTTAATTTCTATCCTCATTGGGAATGTAAATGGTGCACCTAACTGCTTTTCACTCTATTACCCAATTACTGACAAATCATTGCTTTTGTTTCTGCTCTTTGTGTCTTCCCTCTAGATGGCAGAGACCATACTCTCAAGAGAAAACTACTCAGTAAGAAGAACTACATGAAACAAAACAAACAAAAGATGGGGGAAAACCATAAAAGATGCATCTACCCAGACAGACGTACAAATCACACATAAAACAAAACAAACTCCAAAGTTACTAAACACCAGAAACAAATCACTAAAATTCCAGACAAATAATTTAGAATCCCACTTTTAAAAATGTTCAGTGATTCATAGAAGATTAAATAAGCAGATGAATGAAGCAAGGAAATTAATTCAGAGACTGGGTAATAAAGTGCTCATTGTCAAGAATAAAGACTTGAGTTCAGAATCCACTTAAAGCCAGGCACAGGACCACCTGTGTGCCAACCCAACCCAATGTTGCTGCCGTTAGATGGGAGACAGAGACAGGAAAAGCCACTGGAGCTGGTGGGCAAGCTATCCTGGGGTACACAGTAGCACATGGGAAGATTACATGAAAGATGGGGACTGATACCTAAGGTTGTTCTCTGCCCTCCATGCATAACTCACACAGAGAGAGTGGGAAGGAGGGGAGTTCATCTTGGAAATGGAGCTTTTGAAGAGCTTAAAAATCAGAAATGTTGGAAATGAAAGACTTCAATCAGTCAAGAAGAGAGGGGGGAAGAAAACTGAACAATGGAGACCACTACCAATAAATGGACTAGACCAAACAGAAAAGACTATTAAGGATAGAAGATAAGGTTAAGAAAGTGTTACATTCAGATAATAATTTAAAACAAACATGATCACAATTTTTAGAAAATCTGGGACACAATCAACAGACAAAACAAATAATTCATGGGGTAGGAGGGGGTTGCAATAACATTTAAAAGTACAGAACTATTGAATGAAATTTGCAATTCATTTCCCCAAATTATGTATATATGTGTATATGCATATGTGTATAGGTATATGTATATGGTGGGGAACCTCCTTCAGCCAACGGCCTTTGAGAGGCTGAGCCAGGTTGGGCATGACCTTGGGTACCTAAAAGCCAGCAGGATCACCCGCTTGCTCTCTTACTTTTTGCTCGCCACACCTGGATGTTGGATTTAGTTCCTGTTCCTCGTTGTGATCTGTGAGTTCTCTTTTAATAAAGAACTTTTTTATGCCATATTAGGAGCTAGCATGAGATTCCTTTATTTGCACCTCCCCATCTGATGTATTCCTCTTCATGTATGTCATTTAGAACTCTAAGGGACAATGGCTGGAAAAGAACATCTCAGATAGATTGTTATGAAAATATCAAAAAGACAGAAGAAAGAAGCAATATTAAAAGTTGCAAGGGGGAACTTTCAACTTACTAGCAAAAGCAGAACCAGCAGACTAGATCAAAGTTTTCAGTAGCAGGGAAGGAAGTATTTTAAACCCTGAAGCATAAAACATCCAACCAAAATTATTACATAGAGTAGAATTACTTTTTAACCTAAAGGAGAAATCAAGACATCCCAAGATACATACAAACTAAAGCATTCCATAGCCACTTTGTCAAAATTACAGAGAATATTTATAATAATTCTACATACAAAGGAGAAAGATAGTTACAACATGATAGCACAAGGAAGAGAAAATTTCATGGGAAGAACAGACAAATAAATAAAAACTAGGAAAGAGTCAAACACACCCAGTTCAATAAACCAGCAAGCTCCATTGCCCCATGAAAAGAATAAATAGAAAAAGAATTTAAAAAGCTATGGGAAATAGCAAGTATATCTCAATAATAATTTCAAATATTAATGGCCTTAACTCTCTAATTAAAAGATACAGACTAGATGATGGAATCAGAACACAAGATTCAACCATTCGCTGGTTGCAAGAAATACCGTTCACTGGCAAACACACAGAAAAGTTGAGAATCAAAGATTGGAAGACTTTAAACCCTGCATCAAGTAGATGCTGAAAACAGGCAGAATTAGCCAGTCTTACATCTGACAAACTAGATGTCAAACCAAAATTAGTAAGAAGAGATAAAGGATGTCACTACATGCTACTAAAAGAAAACATCTAAAGAAACCTGTCTCGAAAAAACAAAACAAAACAAGAAAACATCCACTAAGAAGATGAAAAATTTGAAGCTATAGGTCCAGTGTTGAGGCACCTTATTTCATAAAACATGCTTCAAAAGACACATAGGGCCACATGCAATAAGACTGCATTGCTTCCATTCACTGCTCTCATCAATAGTTAAATCTACAGTTCATCGTTCAACTGTACCGTAAACCAGACAGATCACATGGACTGATAGAACGGACATCTGCAGAACACTCAACCTATCAGCTGTGAATATGCGCTGCTGTCAACGCCCATGGACCATTCTCAAAAACAGATCTTATTTTGTGCCATAAAGCAAGTCTTGATAAATAAACTACATTTCTTAAGTTTTATAAGCTCACAGTAGAATAAAACTGAAAATCAATAGCAAGGAAAGCTACACGTATGTGTGGGTAATAAATAGTACTCTCTTGAATGATCAATGTGTCACTGAAAAAGTCAGGGAGGAAATTAAAAAATTCCCAGAGTCAATAAAAATAAAAACATGATTTATTGTAACTTTTAGGACATAAAAAAGTTAGTTCTAATGGACACGAATTAGTATGATGTTCTACACTTTAAAAACGGGGAAACCTCAAGTACATAACTTAATGGTTTGCCTCTTTAAAAAAAAAAGAAGAAGAAGAAGCCAGGTAGTAAATTATAAGGGTAGAGCTGAAGTCAGTAAAATGAAGATTAAAAGAGAGCTAAAAAAAAAAAAATCAAAGGATTGGTTCTTTGAAAAGATAAACAAGTTCAATAAAGCCTTAGTTGAATTCTACTGACAGAAATAAAAGATCCAAATTAGTAAGAGTGGAGATGATGAGGAGTGCTTACAACAAATTCTAACGAAATCTGCTCACTAAGAAATGCTTTAAAAACATATATTAATATCAATAGTGTGGAAAATCTAGAATAAATAAGTCAATTTTTAGACATATATGACCTACCAATGTTAAATCAAAAGAATATAAACATGTAAGCAACTTATACCGATCCATGACAAGCAATAAATTGAACAGCAACAAAAAAGTTTCCCCACTAAGGGAAGTCCAGGGCAGATTAGTTCACTACCAAATTTTGTTAGACCTTTAAAGAACTGACTCAAATGCACCTCAAACTATTCCATACCATAGAAAGAAAAGGAAGCCAAGTGAATTAATTCTGTGAAGCCCGTGTTAGCATAACGGTGTATAAAGAACCAATAAAAAGTTTATCCAGCTACAGGTCCATTTCTCTGATCTGATTCCAAAGATTATCAATAAAATACTTGTAAACCCAATCAAAAAAAAAGACATTGGAAAGATGGTATATTATATTGAAGTTGTTTGATTCTAGAGACGTGTGGACGGTTAGTCGGACAGATCAGTAAATGTAAAAAGCACAGATGGACTAGGGACCGAAGCCACTTATCATTTCAACAGATGTAGAAAAGACCTTTGACAAAGTTCAGCAGGCTTTCACGATAACAGCTCTGATGAAACCAGGAACAAAACAAACATACTTGAGCAAAATAGTGGCTGTATGACTGTAGGAGCTGCATAGCGTTTTGTGCTCACAATAACTATAAGGAAACCTTCTGGGAACAGATGGGGCTAATAGCTTGGTGACCTCCGCACATTGCTCCTGGCTCCCCTAGACCCATATCTTGAATTTATTTAACTCCATCAATCTATATATCACTAGCTTTCCCCAGACCCTTATCATGGGCTTTTTTACCTGGAGTCTGCTTTCTTAGTCTATAGAACGCATTTTTGTACAAGTGTTTACTTGTACTTTATAAGAGTTCTGATGTAACCATATCTTAAGCTTTGTTGTGCACTCATAATAGGGTTAATTATCACCAGGAAGAATTTTTCTAAATTGTGCTGTGCTTAGGTACACCTAAAACAAACGACCCAATGTCAGGCTCTTGAAGTTTATAACAACACCAGCTACTAAGTCATGCTGAACCAAATTGCCTTCTTGCCTCCCCTGCCTCAACACTCTGCTGGCCCTGGTGTTTGCAGAGACCCCCCACATACGGCAAACAAACAGCCAGCATGAGATCAAATGGGGAAAACTGAATCTCCTGGAAAGTGTGTGCTTTCTCAACTCTCCTTCAATCCAGTGCTTGAAGTCATAGCTAGAGTAATCACAAAAAAAAAAAGAAAGAAAGAAAAAAGAAAGGCATACAAACAGGAAGAAGCCAAATTATCCCTGCTTCCCAATGGCATGGTCCTATATTGAAGTGCCTGAATACCTCTACCATAAAATTCTTGAATGTGATGAGCGATTTCAGCAAAGCAGCAGGATGCAAAATCAACAAACAAGTTGCAGAAGCTTTCCTGGATGTCAACAACAAGAAGGAAATCAGAAAGTAACCTCATCTATAACAGCTGCAAAAGATAGCTTGGATACGAATGGAATTTTTAAGAACTAATAGAAATATACATAAAACATAAAAATAAGAAAAAAATTAAACTTTACTGAAACAGTATTAAAATTTTAACAACCCAGATGGATAGTTCTCCTGTGTTCATTGATATGCAGAATCAACATTATAGACATTGTCATATGTGATCTCCATAAAAATTCCGAAGACACTCTTCACAGAGCCAGAAAAAAAAATACTAAAATTCATACAGAAACACAAAAGGCCCCAGAGAGTCAAAGCAATCCAAAGGGGAAAAGAACAAGGCTAGGGGTGTCACAAAAGCTGACGCCAAATTATACTGCAGACTCACGATGACAAAACCAAAGTGAT
>NC_022010.1:38595010-38601063 GCF_000317375.1 Microtus ochrogaster
TCACATGTCTACGTCTCCTAACTGTCTGCTACACAGAATGCAGACCAAAGAGATAGAGAAGACCTAGCGGTGAACCAGTCACAACTCTCTGATTTTTGAAAAAAAACAATACTAAAAAAAAATATTTTTGACTAATGGTGTTGGGAAACCAGGATCTACACATGTAAAATAAAACTAGATTCCCATCACCTACTTGGTGAAAATATTGATTCAAAATGCATTGACGACTTTAGGACGTGAAATTTTAGAACTGCTGGGGGGAAACACTTCACGACCTACACAAAAGCACAGATTTTCAGAAAAGGGTTCCAGCAGCTCAGGAAATAGTAGCAAAAACTGACAAATGGGAATACATGAAATTAACAAGCCTCTGTGCAGTGAAGAAAACTAAAAGTGAAAAAAGCCTATGAATTGGGAGAACAAGCCACAACCAGCACTGATGTGGATTTAAAAGAAAAGGAACCTCCATATACTGTTGGTAGTATTGAAAATCATTATCAAAGTTCATGAAAAAAATTAAAAATAGAATTAATACATGATCCTGTTACATCACTCCTAAGATCACCCTCGAAGGAATCTAATTCAGCACATCACAGAGACATCTACACACTAATGTTTGTGACGGCACAGTCTACAACAGCCAAGCTGGAGAATCAAACTGAGTGTACACCAGCAAATAAGTGGAAAAGGAAACTGTGGCATACTTACTCAGTTTTATTCATTCATAAAAACAAAATTGTGTCATTTTGAATAAAAATTGATAAAACAGGCGATCACATTATATGAAATAAACCAAACTCAAAAGGCCAAGGATTGCATGTTTTCTTTCCTATGTGGGACTTAGATAGCACACACACACACACACACACACATGCATGTACTCACACATGCATAGACACACACACACATCATATTTATGATGTGTACACACAAAGGAGACTATTTACAAAGAGAAGGACAATCCAAGTAAGGTCAGGAGAGAGAAAGGAATATGAAACTCATCAGAGTACATGATATTAAAGAAGATGTCACAGATCCAACCACTTTGTATGATGAACTAATACTGATAAAATTTGGAAAATAAACTTATTCACCATATGATTCATCTATAGCAATGACTAATGATAAAGTATGACCATTGGTAAAGTAATTAAAAAGGATCCGGTTTTACCAATAAAGGTTTCTTCAAGTTCTCATTTGTTTGACTGATACAACATCACCTTACCCAGCCTGTGCCTTCAAACATTTTGAGGTCCAAAGGGTCTCCTTGGATGGTCCCATCGAGAAGGATCAGGGAGTGGCAGCTGGTCATGGCTGCACACAGCGGGCCCCAGGGCACAGCCTGGCCTGAGGCAAAACTGTGGACTGCCTGGAAACTGGAAGATAATGTTTAATTTTCAAGAAAAGATTTGCATGATCTGCCCCTTAGATCTTGCTGAGGCAGCACTCTATCTGATCTTACCCTAGACCGTGCCAGTGACCTTCCCATGTTCGCTACCACTGCTTCTTAAACTTGAGCTATGAAAAATACGGTGACAGTTAAATGTTTCTGAATGCCAACAGCCATAAATTAACTTAAAATCAAATGTGTGATGAATCCGAGATGTTTTGTGCAGTGTTTAGCCAGGCTGCCTCCAGTGACTACACTGCAGCCATGGTTCTGAACATACAACATGCCCAGGTGGCTACCAGTACACCAGGTGGAATCAAGGACCAATGCCCAGAACACCTAGGCTTGGAACATAGACTACTGTTATGTTATAAATTGCAGGGCTTGCCTTCTCCACACACAGATTTCTTCTATAGAACATGATGGGTTCATGTAAAGCAAAGACATTGTAATGTTTTCCTGCTGCCATTCCTGAGCATGCATAAAAGTAGTATACCTTTTGGTGATATTCTATTAGAAGATTTGTTTTAAGGTTTGCTAAGTGAGTTGCTAGGAACTTGTGTTTCGTTATAAAAAGCATTTAGAGAACTTTGGTTTGGAATCAGGACTGAAATTCTATCATTTTATAGTATGGATTTATCTAAAGCAGCATTGTCACGATTGACAATTATAAGAGCAAAACACTGAACGTGGCAGGAGAGGACCCGGGATTAGGTTCCAGGACCCACATGGCTCTCACAGTCCTCAGTAACAACAGTCTAAGATTATCTAACGCCCTCTTGGGACCTCCGTGGGTACCAGGTTCACACATGATGGATATGCCTATGCTCAGGCACCCACAAAGACACACAAAAATAAACAAAATGCCCGTCAATACTGAGTATGTGCCTACTGTACCAAATATTCAACCAAGATTTAATTCATTACCTAAAAACAAGAACATTCACATTCTTACTATGCAAATTTGTGGGTTTTTTTTTTAATGAATGGTAAAATTGTATGTATATAAAGCATAGTTTTAAAATAAATTTATGATTCATTATCAGTAAGTGTTTGGTTTGTATATTCATTTTGGTACCTATATACCCGGGGCTGCATACAGATGTCTTGGATGAAAGGGATCGTACTTGGACACATTCCGAGCCCCCTGCCAATCAAGGCTACCTGTCCTAGCTCTAGCTCTTATTACAGCTGCTGATCCTGCCAATATCCTCCTGCCTCGAGTCTAGAGCTTGGCTAAGTGTCTTGTGTTGTCTCTCTTTATTCAGAGATTTCTCTGCTCATGGTCCTCTGCTCACTGAAAATTTTCAATTTTCAACCAGAGTGTTCTATACCTGCAGACTAATGTTTACACAACCCTTCTTTGAGTCGGATGTGGATTTTTCCTTTGACATAGATTGCCACTGGTCGGTCACAAACCAAATTTCAGGGGACTTAGATATATATGTGCACTATATAATTTTGTGATGTTGCCTAGAAACCTGTGGAGCTCTCTAATATCCAACATGCCCCAAGCAAGAAGCCTTTGGATTCATGAGGTAATTGGGTGAGGGAAGAACCTGCTTAGTGTTTCCAAGCCACAGAAAAGCAGAGCCTTTAAACTGATTCTCATCCCTCGGTTCCTTGGACTCTACCACCATTTCCTGAAACTTGTGGTCCACAATCCTTCCACTGCAGCTTCCTCTCCTCACCGACAGTATAGCCTGGCAACATGTGGTTTCCTCTCCTAGTTTCAAGCTGAACAGTGATTATGTTTAGCTGATTCCACCCCTCGAAAGCTTCAGCATGCAAGCCCCATGGAAGATGGGAGTGGGAAGAGCATCCTCCTCCTTTATTGCTCTGAACCACAGGTGACCTGCATCTCTGGACAAAGGCCTAATTGATACATCTGAACAGGCAGGAACAGACATACATGAATAGAGCTAGAAATCAAGTCATTCCTTGTGCTCAGCCTGGGCCATCTCTGCAACATTGCATGGTACCTGTGTCAAACCTCTCCCCAGGGCCAGCTTGGTGGACCAGCCTGGCTCTTTCTCTGACTCTGCAGCTGCCTCTGTCGCTGTCTGGAGATGAAGTAGGATTATCAAAGCTGAGAGGCAGAAGCCATCACCATTGAGAAGGTGCAAAGGCATGCCTCAGTCCTGCAAGAAGGAGCAAGGACCCCTCTCCTTCCCCTCTCCTGTTCTGCTCCAGGGTGTGTATCTATATGGTTATCTTCTTTGCTTTACCACGACAGCCTTTAGCCCACGTCTTTAAAATTTCAACCTAGCTATGCTTTAAAATCTTCCTCATATGCTGTCATTTCAGAGAGTCGTGATTGGGGCACTGAAATTAAAAGATGAATTTCTCCCTTCAGTCATCACTTGTCATAAGAAAATCAGAACTATGTATTATATCAAGGGATTTTATTATTTTGTTCCCATTCTGATTTTCTGTCTCCGAGGTAATAATTTTCATGGCCTGTGTTACACATCTAAAGTGAGTCCATTCATGTTTTCCCATCTCATTAGACTGTGAGTTCCACAGGAAGGTGACGGAGCCTTGTTCTGGGTCCCTGAACACACTCATCTGCCCAGCCACCCAGGAAGCCTTGCCATCTTTAAGCATGGTTTTGAGTCAACTCCTTGATCCTCTGTCTTACTAAACCCATTCCTTAACCATTTACCTCATTCCATTCCATTTTTCATGCTGAATTTGAAGGTCTACTTTCTTTGTCTGACTCAGAATTTGGTACAGATTTAATTAAATTGGGTTAGACTAAATGGGAGCCAGTGTAAATCTCATTCCTCAAGCCTGCAAGGGTGGGTTTGAGCATCAGCACCCTCACCTCCCCGCCACATCTCCCATCTTAGAGTCCTACCAGTTGCCAGCCGTGGGGACGGTCCCCCAGAGGTCCAGTCCATCTTCTGTCAGTGTTCCTGTCTGAATAAAAAGTTATAATTGACTTTTGGCAGGACACTAAAAGCTTTGATATCATGATTTAAACAAAATCCAAGTGTGCAAGAAACTACGCCGCATCCAGTCATCCAGAACCTTGTTTATAAACATTTGCTTTTAAATCTAGCAAAGGATGCCCAGGAAGTTCCCGTTTCTGTGTGACTCTGGGCATGAGCTTTGTTTGACTCTGCTTCTTGTCCTGTCTGCTGCTGTGGGTACAGTGAGACTTTGAGAGGAATCCCAACAGCAGCCACCTCATAGCTGACTCTGCAGGAGGCACCTACTGTCTTTTCAAAAACAGATTTTGTGGTTTTGTGGGGGAGGGGTTGTTTATTTTGCTTTTTTTTTTTCTCTTCCCAAGACCAGTTAATCCACCCTTTGCTATTTGGTTCACCATCATTAACTAAAACTATGGCTGATGCAGTCACTGGTCAAATCGTAATGAAATGTTGATAAGGAACTTTTGGTCCATAGACGGGAATGAAGTGCTAATAATAAAAATTAATTAATGCCTGTGAGTTTTATTTTCAGATCAAGAGGAAAGTGGTCATGAGATATTTTATATTATGGGGAAGTATTTGACATTTTATGTAACCTAGAAATCAAAATAGAACTGAGTCTATTATATCATTTTTTTTTTTTAATGTGCCAACTATTCATTAGCTGTTTGCCCTGTAGGCCGGCAGCCTTAGGCTAACCACCCTGAGCCTGCTCAGAGGAAGCAGAGTTAATGCTGCTGCTCCAGAACAGGTCAGAAAAGACCTGACCCTCCTAAGTACAGACACCAGCAGCTCCCCCACGAGCTATTTAAACCCATTGCCATGGGTTTCCTAGTTTTCTATTAGATGGCATCGTCTGTCATCACAGCGCATCATACCTGAGGTTTGCAGGCATGGGCTTACAAAGCTCTTCTCCTAATAACTGAGCAAGCCCAGGAGAGACAGACAACTGCACCCTACTAAGAAATAGTGGTCCACAGCCAGGAAGATGGAACTGGAATCAAGACAACCTTCCTCCATCAGTAGGGATGTTGGTAAATTCTACCAGGAATGTGGGAAGATAAAGCCTGTTCTTAGTCTCCATATTACAAGAATTAAAGAATCCTTCTTTCTTGAATACATTCAACCTTCCCAAAGATGGGCAGCAGGCTGGAAGAACTCATCCCTTAAGGGCAACGTTTGTAAAGAAGAGATTTGCTATGTTCCCCCTGCCCCCCGCATCTCTAAGGTGCCAACCTGCATGTGCACCATGCAAATCCCCTTGGATTTTTCCATTTAAAAAAATAGCAGCTTAATTTTAACTAAGATATTCTCCTTGGGAGGTTATGCTTCGAAGCATCAATGTTTTGAGCATGAACATAGAACAACTTGGCAACAGAGTGAGAGAATTGAGACCGTGTTCCTTCTCTATGTGAAAATGACCTCGTAAAACAAAAATAACCTCAAGTAGAAAGAAGATAAAATTATAGTTCTAATCTAAAGAAAATAGAATGGTCAAGGAGAAACTCTTACCATGAAGTTCAAACCCAAGCTCAGACTGAATTGAATAGAGAATCTGTCTTAGAGAGCATATAACAAGTAGAGAGAGAAAAAGAGAGAGGGGGGAGGGAGGGAGAGAGAGAGAGAAAAGAGACAGTTCAAGGACAGCCAAGGCTATGCATAAAAACCGTGTCTCAAAAAAGAAAGAAGGAAGGAAAGAAAAGGAGGAGGAGGAGGAGGAGGAGGAG
>NC_022010.1:38601163-38622098 GCF_000317375.1 Microtus ochrogaster
CCCAGTGATACAACATTATTTGGAAGTTAATTGTAGTTAATTGTGGGGTAGTCAACTGAAGCATCATGTTGATAGAGTTTTATAATTTAAAAGGATTGAAAGATAATTATAGTTCAAGCTTCTGCATGAAATAGCAATGTAGACACTTAGTTTTGAACTCGGGGTTAGAGCTCTCATTCTGCCGCGCCCCAGCAGGTGTTCCAGCACTGCAAAAGGTTTCAGCACCTTGTGGGATTCAGTCGAGGGGGTGGAGAAGCAGCCTCTCCAGCCATCTAGCAGATGATGGCATGAGGATGCAGAGAAAGGGGCCACACAGGAAGTAAAGTAACAGTCGCTGGGGGAAATTAGTCTTCTGGGCAGGTGACTATGTCAGGGACATGGTTGGTACAACCCTCCTGTAGTCTAGGTACTCATGGGCTGTTGGGTGTTTGAGAAGAGAATCTATCAGAAAGCTGACAATGAGTTGGAATCTGACCATCAAGTCAAAGGCAAACTAACTGCTCAGCTAACTCTCTGGTTCCTACACGATGCCGACTGAGCAAATGGAAAAGGAAGAGAGGGAGAAATTTCAATATCTGAGAGACGTGCTGCTTCCACCTGAGAGGAGCAGTGTCAGGTGTCCTTGTGAGGCTCCCCTCCCTCTCCAGGTGTAGGACCATGAAGGCTTTCAATTGGCCCCAGGTAGCCCACTCCCCCGCATCCCTCCTCCATCCCTTCTGTTATCATGTGAATGCTGACTTTCCCCTACAGGCTCATGGGTTGAATATTTGGGGGCACTGTGTTGGAATGCTGTAGAACCTCTGGGCAGAGATCTTGAAGGTTATAGCCCGCCTCCAATTGCGGTCTAGCTCTCTGCTTCCTCTGGTGGCCCAGTTGTGTGTGAACACCGCCATGCTCTCCCTGCCATGACAGACTGTCCTTGGAGCAAAGCAAATCTCTCTTCCCCTAAGTTGCTGTTTTTTAAGTGTTTGGTTATAATGACAAAAAAGTAACTAAGAGCATCCTCATAAAGCTCCTAAAGAAAGAATAAAAAACAAAACAAAAATCCTACAAAATTTCATTTGTCCTTTTTTTTTTTTTTAAAGACAGGTTTTCTCTGCGGATTTGGAGCCTGTCCTGGAACTAGCTCTTATAGACCAGGCTGGCTTTGAACTCACAGAGATCCGCCTGCCTCTGCCTCCCGAGTGCTAGGGTTAAAGGAGAGTGCTACCACTGCCCAACTTGTCTTATTTTTTCAAGGCCTCACATTCTTCCTCAAGACATGGCCCCCTGCTTAGCTTGCCACATTGGCCTTCCAGCACCATTTCGCTGGATGGTCCAACTTTTTGCCCTGTCTTGAAATGGTAGATGCCTTTTACATCCTTGGGCTCCTTGAAATCTGTGCCATTCCATATCCTGTAGTTCCAAGGGGGCCTCCCACCGGGGACAATCAATTCCTGCTGACGTTTGTTCAAACCTCCATCAAGCACACACCTCGGAGTATGCCAGTTTTCCCTCTCCCATATTCCCTGCACCCTTGATTAGATGCTAAACTTTCCCCAAATGAAGAATGACCACCCATGACACTCTATAGGCACTGTGTGCAAGATTGGCTCTTGAAGATGGGGACTGGCAAAAAAAATAACCAAAATGTTGATTCATTATTCCAACACAAATGACCTTAAACTGGGAAAGACCAGCCAAGGTGCATTGCACTACAGCCTGTCCAAGGTGCGCACAAAGTCTGCATGTCAGGGGGCTAACGCTGGTGTCATTCCTGGTTCCCATGGGAGAACTGTAGGGTCTTGGACCATGCCCAAGAGTAGCTGTCACCCTCACCCAGCATGTATTCTCTTTCTGCCACTTCTCTAGACCCCTGAGGACAGACATGATGCTTTCCTAACCTAGAGTCTTGACCCCTGAAAGAAGGCGAGAAAGAGCAGTAGGAGAGGTGTCTACACTGGCTCCGGCTGCTTTTTTTCTTTCCAGGAAGCCATGGGTGGAGGTGAAAGGGATCGCTCACATAAGTCCTAGACAGGGCATTTCTAAAACATGAATGTTTCCCACATTTTTGCCTGAAAGGGAAATTATCGGGGCTTGAGACTGTTTCAAATCAAAACACAGGCACTAAATTCTACCGGGAAAGGGAAGTCATGATGTGATGGCCACAATGCCACCCGCCCTTCCCCAGGCACGAAATTTGCTTTCTAGGCTGTGACCTCACACAGCCTCGCTCTGTGCCTGCCTCTGGCCTCAGTGTCTCAGCCGTGAAGTGGGAGCCCTGGGACAGATATTCTCCGAGGTCCTTCACAGCTCCGCCCTGCATCAAAACCGTCAAGCCCAACCCAACCTGGAAAGCTCGGAACCCACTTTGTCAAAGCACACGAGGTTGATCTGGCCGCACATGTTGATTCTTTGAGGGGAGATACAAAAGATTTTCTTCTTCTTCAGTCTCTTCTGGGCATACACATTGCCGATGGTCAGGGCGGCCGGGAGCACGGGCGGGACAGTGGCTGTGAGGAGGATCAGGGCCATAGTTGCCGTTTCTCTCGGAGGAACCTGGGGAGGAGAAAAGGGTGCGCACAGGGTAGAGCACAGAAGGACAGCGCCGCCTTTCTTCCAACTGCCTCCTGTTAACACCCGGGGCCCTGGACCTGGGCTCAGAGAATTCCCGGTGAGTTGGAGGTTTTCTCGGTGGGCCTGGTGTCTCTTGGCTGTTCCTAACGCATGCACATACTGTCCCTACTATACACCAAAGGAGGCCTTTTGACCCCTGTTTGAAGTCGCTGTGAGCTTTCCTGACTCAGTTTCCCTCCACCTGAACACCCATCTGTATTTCCTCTATTCATCCTCTGAACTCCTGGGTGCTCACATGCCCCCTCCTCCCTGCTCACACAGGCAGACTTAGGTTGAAATAGTTCACTCCAAAGCTTGACATTAGTTTTCAATTTTCTCTCCCTCACCAGCCTGCAAATATCCTACATACAGGAGCTGTAGCTCATTCACTTTTGAATCCTTGCTTGTCTGAAAGTTCAAAGGTCAGCTCAGTGTCTGGGGCAGAAGCAGTACTGGGTACACAGACAGAAGGAATGGTGACCTGACAAACCCTGGGACCAAAGCTGCCAAGATCACAGTGTGGCAGAGTGTGCTTAGCTCTGGTGAAGCCAACAACGAGGTTAGTTTCTCTCACTACGGCTGCCACGTGTCTGCAGCAGATGCATTATTTAGTTGTTTGCTGCAACCGCTGCTTTCTCCACTCTCTCCAGCTACTCACACAGAGGACTTGTGACCCTGCAATCTCCAGCCTGTCTCCTTCTGAACCTATGCAGATGGGGGCAGCCTCGGGGCCAAAGTTTCTGACCCACGAGATCTGGCTTCCAACTTGCAGCTTTGGTGTGAATTGCATGTTGATCTCTGTCCAGGAAACCTTCATTTCTAGGTTATGCCGAGGCTTGTTTTACTTTTCTGATTGGTGCTTCTCCTCTCCAGGTCAAACTGGAACACTGCATCACATTCTGGACTTTATGGCCTTGGTACTCTGCCTACTTCTCCCCAGATTCCATACCAGTGGCAAACACCCTGGACTCCTTAGAGCTCCCTCTCTGGAGCCTTATGTCAGTTTGAAATGACTATTTAGAGGGTTTTGGCATGTGCATTAGCTAGAAAATCTTTGATATGTCATTGTTCACCAATATCCTGGCTGCTCGCACACTCAGCAACACCCAGCACTCGCTGGTACAGCCAGTTTGGACAATGCCCAGCTTCACACCCATGCTTAACTCATAATTCTCTCTTTTCCTTGACCTGCCCACAGGATCCCACCATGTTTGAGAGGCCACATGAATGAACAGTAAAGCAGAGTCTCAGGACCAGGAAAACCCTCAGAGATTAAAATGACAACCTCTCCCTCCCTGGCTACCAGTCAAGAGAAGCACCCACATGAACTTGGTACCCTATAGAGCACCCACATGAACTTGGTACCCTATAGAGCATCCACATGAATTTGGTACCCTATAGAGCATTCACATGAACTTGGTACCCTATAGAGCATCCACATGAACGTGGTGCCCTATGGCTTAAAGAAAATAGGGATCGCATCATCAGCTCTGAAAAGGAAAAGCAAATGTTTAAGTCTGCCTCAGGTACCAAACAGAAAGCACGAGTAAGCCATTTCTGTCATGTCTGGGGGTTATTTGGGACACCACTTTCCAAACTGCATGGAAAATGTTAAAACTGGAGGTGCCATTCAAGATCCCCATCATTGTGACCTCTTTCTACCCTGCTAGGCATCTCCTTTAATTGCTTGTCAGTTCTAGAAGGCGCTCACGTATTTCTGTGTTTTTGTTCATTTTAATTACTGTGCTCTTCCTGCCCCCTGACCTGATTAGCACATTTTTCTTACCTGTTTGAATGGGTGCAGAAAACATGTATTTCCTATAGAGCTCTTTGGGTTGCATATCGTCTATGTCACCACTGGAGCAACCCCTCGTTAAAAACCAAACGGTGAGGCAGCCAATGAACTGCGCAACAGTGTGTGTATGTGTGTGTGTGTGTGTGTGTGTGTGTGTTTGTGTGTGTGTGTGTGTGTGTGAGCGCGGGCGTGCATGTGTGTGTGTGTGTGTATTAAACCCAGGCAGGGCCTTGTATAAGCGGGTCATGCACTCTAGTATTGGGCTAGCTGTATTTCTGGCCACGTCTTTTCATTCTGGAGAGATAGGCAAAGAACATTTCTACAATCTAAGAAAGTTCTTTTGGATAGCGGCACTGACTCCCAAAATTATGGGGAGCTAGAATCAATCTTATTTAATCCTCTGAGTTAGGTCCAGTTCTCAGAAAACTATGATTGACAAAATTTAGTCTCAGTACTTACTTCATGGTACATATAGACACCCAGGGCATAGAAAAATCCCACGACGCCAATACAGGCCAGGAACACCATGAACTTGAAGGCTTCATTGTACAGTTTGAAGTTCAGAGGTCGCGGATAGAGGATGGATCTCACCAAGTCCCCTTTTGCTGTATTATAACCTAGGAAGATAACCACAGAAGGATCAAGTCTCTGCTTCTTTCCAGACTTACATGTCTGTGTCACTGGAATCTGAGGGTGGCTGTGCCACTGGGTTCCCAGAGTGGCTGTGCCACTGGGGTCTGACAGATATGGAAACAGCATTGCTCTGACCTAACAGTGCATTTGCCTTCCTTGTCAACAATCACAGAGAGCAATCTGTCCCATTCACTCAATCCTGTTTACTTCCTCTTGTCCTGGGAGTCAGTGCTTCAGTGGCCCCCACAGCACAGCCATCCACCCATCTGCAGAGCTAAGGAAAACCAGACTTGTGAGTTGAAAACTGTGACCCAGAGAAAATGAGATGCTCAGAGAAGCCTTTAAAGCAGGTATGTGCTGAAAACAGGTACAAGTGAGGAAAGAACTGAGCAGGTAAAGAAGCAGAAGGCAGAAGACAAGTCATTTCTTTAAAATGCAGCTGCACAGGCTTCTCATCATGACTCCCTTGTGCTCCAAAAACCCCCAAGGCACTGGCTTCCCGGGACCAAAGCTCAAAGTTCTAGCACAGTACTGAAAGTCCCTTCCACATCACCTGCTTCTATCTCGATAGACTAACTTCATTATTCAACGGTCCCAGAAGACCCTCGTTCTTTTGATTCTGTGCCCGTCTTTTCTAGTTCTCAGACAATTGTCCAAACGCTCCCTCACCTTTTCAGGCTTGGCTTCCTGATCAGATGCTGCCTTGTCGGAAAAGTGTTTCCTGAATTCTATGTCTATGCTTGAACCAGAAGTAGTTTATTTCCTGCAATACATGACCATATGGCTTCTCTCCACAGTTTAGTTTACTGGGAGTTACTGCAAGTACATCTGTCTGTCTCTTATATCATAGCATAACCTTCCCTAAAGGAACACGCGCTAATTTGTTAACTTACATAACATTCAGTATATGCTTACTTCTGTCTGACTTATTGACTAAATGGATTGACTTGTCTATATTTTAAATATGGGTCAGCTATTGTATATATGCATATGTACACACACACATACTCACACGGAGTGTGCCTTATCTCTATTTCTTGCCATTTAAGCACTTAGAAGCACTCATAGAAAGATATGGTCTCTTAATTCAGCAACTTGCTAAAGTGAAAATATCATTGCTTTATAGGAATCTAACCTTTAGTGTCTGTTTAGACACCTGGCTGAGGGATCTCAAAACTTGTTTTAACATAGAAGCCATATTTTAAATTAAAGCAATATTCAGTAATAACAGACCAAACTAAAGCATAATATCAAAAAGCAAGATGTATTTTTTTTGGTCCATGGATATGTATAGCAGCACAAACACCCACTTAGCCAGGGCCAGGGCAAGGGAGGCGTTGGCTGTGCAACGTCATATGAAACAAATGAAAATGGATATAACTATGAAAACATCCTGAGCATGATAGGAATGCACAAGCCCAGCTAAGGAAATGTGTCCGTGATGGCAGTCTGAGTAACAGTCCAGAGAGAGACTAGTGCAAAGGCTGAAAGGAAAGAGTTGTCTTTCTGGTAGGATGTTTTGGATGGGAAACGGCAAAGCCTGCATAAACCATAATCATGACAGAGAGAGCGAGGGCACCATGACTCAGCAGGTGGTAGCAGAGTCCTTAGGATTTGATGCCCACTTGGTCTGAGAGAAAGAGAAATGTTAAAGACGATACTAACAGCTAGGCTGGATGGTGATACTGTTTGCAGAGAGGTGATGCAAGACAGAGTTCGTGTCTAGACCCCTGACTCAAAAGTATCCAGCAAGCAACGTTTGGACATGAAAAATCCTTCTGAGTTGTGGCTGACTTTGCTTTACAGAGAAACCTTAAGAGGAAGCATTGAGGAAAAAAAGGGGGGATGCCTACAAGCCTTGAAGGACATTTATTTTATATATATATATATATATATATATATAATCTATGCAAGTCACTCAACACAAATAAATTGAATAATGTACATTCAATTTAAGGTGACGGCCACTTAGAATCATAAGGGTCTGGCTAGAAAACATGTTGCTACTATTACCAGAACATGGCAAACTCCAAAATCCTAAGCGAAATTACCCACCTTCAATTCTCCCTACCTCTAGCACAGCTTAAGTTTTCAAAAGTTGAATCCACTCACCTGTCTGCAGGACAACGGCTCTAACAGGTCCCTGCCCAGATGGCTTGACCTGGATCACTTCCGTTCCACAGAAAAGTACATGCTTCCGGTAATCCTCTAAGCTGTGGGTTTTCCAGGGCATGGTGTTATCTGTCTGAGGCAACGGCGTCTTTGTAACAGGTATGCTTTCTCCTAAAGAAGATTGCATTTTGTTGATTCTGTGTAAGCTCAGGTTAGTTATTCAGAACAGATGCGGGCCAGTTCCAAGGAACTGTATAACCATCACCAAACCCATATCAGAACTCATGCCATGAGTCAAACAACTGGTCAGTGATGCCCGTGGTTCATGCAGTGGTAGGCTTACTTCTAGTAAAAATATTTTCTTAAACTCTGCTTAGCACTCCTCTACAAGGAATGTGTGCTTTGTTGCCATGATTTAATGAGCAGTTAAATTATCACCCAGCCATGTCCCTAGCATCCATCACCCGACATTGTTCGGGAAACTGGAATTTTGTGTGCGCTTGTTTCCATTCGCCTTCCATCTGAGCATTTATACACACACACACACACACACACACACACACACACACACACACACACACACACACACATTTCCCCCCTTTATTCTACAAATACCTTAAAGTGCTTTCTGTGCCAGAAATCAAAGTGCTTATTCTGCAAAGAACTGGGAATATGATGATAAACACTACACAGAAACCTGGTCCTCATAAAGCTCCTGGTCCCAAGCTGGAAAATGATGATCCTTCCACACATTTTCCAGGTGACTCCTAACAAAGCCACCTCTTCCTCCTTGCCATTGCAAAACAAACCCCAGACTCCCTTTTCCCATTCCCAGAGCCCCAGAGTCCCAGTGGACCCCTGGACTTATCCCCATATAAGCTGCAGCTGAGCAGGGCCCCTTCTGACCTCGCAGTTAACCTGTGGGCACTTCCTGGCCTTGGCTGTCACAGTTTCTGTCCCCTTCTCAAGCAAGGTGACATTCTGTAGAACAGAATGTTGGAAGTTCAAAGGATGCAAGGTAAAACTTCATTTCACAGTAAAAAAAAAAAAAAAAGTGGATAACTTCCTAGGTCCCAGATTTAAAATTTAACCAGTCTTTTGTTAAATGTTTGATTAGCAAAATAATTACATTATCTTTCTAATTTAAAATTGGCGTTATATTGATTATATTTATATTTCTCTCTATGAGGGCAAGAATTTTGGCATAAAAAACTTTCTATGCGCCTCGTTTTCCTCTACAGCATATAATAGGTTTTAAAATGTGTTTTCTGCTACGTGTACATCTGAGTCAAATAAAAGGAATACTTAGGTTTTTCTATTACTGTTTTTTCAAAGCTAGCTTTCCTAGCACAGACAATGTTTACACAGTAAGGCATGAGAAACTCTAACATTTTATTGCAGACTTGCATATTCTTCAACAAATCCCTTAGCTGAGCACTATCCTTGTTCCATTTTCTTTAAAGGTGATGATGCCCCCTCCACTCTGTAGAATTATCAGTTGCATCCAAAACAGAACCTTTGGCAAGTCTTCAAATAATTGTACCACATTGTTTTGGAAGTCGGCCTCTGTAATACATAGGTACTTACAGATTGCTTTGTGACACAAAAGATTAAGCCAAATTATTGCTTTGCCTAATATGATACTAGCAACTAGTTTTCCTTTATATGCCCTGGGGAAACTGGAATCAAACAGGTGCTGATCAAATAAAGTCACCTGGAGATAATGTTATGGAAATGATACTTCAGGCAGATAAATTTACACAGAATTAATATTGCTCCTATATTATTAAGACTCTCAAGCCTTGGCTTTTCTGGTGGACTCCAAAAAGAGATGGATTCACCTGCAAATGATTAGGGTGCAAGGGGGTTTATGTTTCAGGAGAAAGTGCTTTGATTTTATACTCTCAATTATAGAGTTGGTGCAAGGGACCTGGAGATGCCAGGCTCCTCCTGTTCATTGCAGCCCTGGGACCACTTGATGGAAAATGGTGTATCAGTGGAGTGTTCTCCTTTATCTCGCTGATCCCAACACAGTGCCTGGCACATCATGAGCATTCCAGAACTTGTGTCAAGTAAAAAGATACATCAGCAAGACAAATGGGGGGTGAAAAGAAAAGAATAAGAAAATGAAAGAAAGAGCCTCAGAAGAGGTATGATCTACCCATTGCTAACAAATGTGTGTGGCAAAATATCAATTCAGAAAGACCACAGAGGAAAACCCCTGTGTGTCCATCTCAGGTGACGGAGTCCGTCCTAAACTTAGGCTCCAAATCAATCAGTTCTTTCATGAACAGGAAGAAGGAAGAGGCTGCGCTCTCTCACATGAGCTTCCCCAGGAGAATCTAGAGCTGGCTAGAAGCATGGGCTCTTGGGAAGCGATGCGCTGGCTGGGTGCTGTTCTTCACGAAGCAGTTGTTAGGAATGTGTGTCATTTCTGACTTGCATGATTCCCATTTGCTCCAAATTCTTCCCGGCCCTGCTCATGGCTGTAGCCCCGGTAGATTTTCTGCTCATAGCTGGAGAAATCAGGGAATGAACAGTCCAGCAAACATACCCGGGCCTCGGAGGCACGGCTATTTTTCTATGTGAATACTGGCAAACGATTGCTCCTCTCCTGGCCTTATATTTACCCATCTAAAAGACTGTGGAGTAAGTGAAACAGTGTGCAAAATGTTGATAGAAAACAGCACACACGAGCCCAGCAGTGGGGGCACGCACCTTTAATCCCAGCCCTCAGGAGGCAGAGGCAGGCAGATCTCTGAGTCTGAGGCCAGCCTGGTCTACAGAGCAAGTTCCAGGACAGGCTCCAAAGCTACAGAGAATCTCTGTCTCAAAAAACGAAAACAAAAACAAACAAAAGCACATGCTAAAACTAAGAAATGGTAAATATTAATGGCTTCTCCCTCTTCATATGCCCCTTTGTGTCTTGCCTCCTCACTTTTGGGGGAAAACAAAGACCTGAAGAGGCCATTTCCTCAGAGAAGGAGGCACGGGAGACAGGGAAGTTGGATACTGGCTTCTGTGTCCTGAAAACCATGTCTAAGCTCAATCACAGACTCTAGGGACATCTAGAGAGTAAGAAAGCCCTTCTCCTACACCATGCATTTCCTCTCCTGCATTTTTACCTAAAGTAGCAGTCCTGAAAGATTGGAAGGGGATCCAAAGAGGACTTATGCACCATGTGTCACTAAAAAAAGGGACCTGAAAAAAAAAAAAGGGACCTGCACCTTAGGAGGTTATGAGAACCCCCAATAAGACCATAGAAGCTGGGTGTCAGGCAGGCCTCATTCAGCCTTCCAGATGTGGGGAAACTATAACCACAAAAAGACCTGGGTCTAGCTTTCATCCCATCCTGCTGTTTTGTAGGACTTGAGTAGCTACAATGAAGTCAAGAGTAACTGAGCCAAGATCACTGACTTGTATCAAATAAACACCAAGCCAATAGCATGATGAAGTGAGATATAAATGCTATTTATAAAATATGTTACTATAGGATACTAGGAGTATTTGCATATTATTTCTACATAAACAAAACTTCTATATCTGCAAAGAGTTACTTTGCAAAATGGAAAGTAGATGTATCTGAGCTGCGATTGTGGATACGTGACCATATATCAGCCAGGAATCTGATTCTAACATGGTGGCTCTGTCTGGATGTTTTTCACGGTATGTGTGCCAGTGGGGTCCATTTCCTACATGAAATATGCTAGGGCTTGCTGGGATTTACATGTTTTCTAAGAAATTAACAAGATACATACAGTTAGTTTCATATATATTTCCATTTCACTGAGTCTGGCTCTGAAATGGATCATTTTATTTTATTTTTCCGCACTCAGGATATGTAGATATTGGTGCTGGTGACTTCACTTTTGCCATAAGTGAGTCTGGGAAAAGCCCACTGTCATTCAAGGTCATTTTAGATCAGTTTTAATTCTCTGGTGCATTCTGGCTTTTTCTGAGATTCAGGACAAATCCTGTGGATCGGGAAAGGATAAGGGACAGATGGAAGGCCTGAGCCGTGCTGTCTTTCCTGACTCTGATGTCCCCACGTCATGTTCTCTGTTACCCAGTGAGAGAAGTGTTCAGAACACAGGCACACTCAGGCTGCAGGAACACGTAGGGTAGAGGCCAGCCAACATCTTTCTTAGCTCGAGGTCTGCACACTGGATACTATGGCAACATTCATTACCATCACCACAAGGCAGGTTGATTTCAATGTATTAGAGATAGTTTGTAATTATACCAAACATATTTAGGTTTACCGCATCATGTGCCCGTTAAAAATTAAGTAGAGCCGTTCGTAATGTTAAGATCTGCTGATGTTGAGCATGTGAGGAGCAGACAACGGGTTTCTGTTGCCCTCAGGTCATGTTCAAGGTTTGTGTGAACTTCTTCCCATCTTTGTACCCGATGGAAACAGGAAAGTTTAACAATCTATCGGCACAAAGGACAAAAAGCTTTTAGCTTTGAGTTTCCAAATAGTCTCTCGCTGAAATGCGCTGTGCTGCAGGATTTCCTAAACTAAAGGGCAATCGTATAAATAGCATCTTCCTACTCACACAATTACAAGAAGCCTTTAAAACCTGTAGGTGAACACTCCAGCCCTCTGAGTCGCGATGTGAGATCCATTGGGTCTATGAGACTGAGGAACAGGGCAGTGGGCTGCTGACTGTGCTAAGGCTCGCTGGAAATTTCCTGGGAGCTTACCCAGCTCTAAGCACTTTCCACCTGTAGAGCACAGGGCTAGGCAGATCTCTCCTCCCTCCTCTGCCTGGGACCTGATGGTCTTTTAGGCTGTGCTTTGTTTCCATGCAGACAGAACGATTCTCAGATTTACAATGAGACTCCATTTCTACCTGCTTTCATGCCCACACCTTCTTTCACTCGCTCCTTTAGGCCACCAACCAGAAAAAAAAAATCCCACAGGTTAGAAAATGTGTCCTCTAGGTTTCTGTTTTGTGGCTTAGTCCTATTGTTAACCAACACTGCTTGTGTGTTCTGTGTCTTTGTTTGAATAAAAGGGCAACGCGGATTTCCTTTACCTACTTCATATCCTAGTGTAGGGCTTGGTCCCAGCTTTGCTAACACTTGGGCTAGCTGTTGGGCTAAGAGGAGGTTGCTGGGTGGCGGCGGGCTAGCTGTTGGGCTAAGAGGAGGTTGCTGGGTGGCGGCAGCCTACCTGTGAGCATCCCTTCATTCACCACACAGCTCCCGTCGATCAGGACAGCATCACAGGGCAGTGAGATTTTCCCTGGAAGAATGAGAATATCTCCTGGAACCAGGAGACGGGACTCCAGCTCCTGCAGACCTAGGGGACAGCAAAAGGTCCATGACTGGCTTGGCCTTCTTCTGTTTTCCCTTAAGAATTAAAATAACTAAGAACTCTGATTTGCTTGTTTTCCCATTGGATAGGACCTACCCCACCTGTTCACCTGCCCAGAACCCCTTTCTGCTCAACTGAAAATCACCAGGGAATTAGATTGGGAAATTGTTGCTTGGGATCTAGAAAGGGATGAAAAAACAAGTTCCTGTTTGGAACCTGGTACCCAGTCAGGCTCTGTGCAAAGTAAATTCTTCAGAGCTCCAGTCAAACGGGAGGCGCCCTCTGGCTGCTACTTGCTCTGTCTGGGCGCTGGGACTCTGTGAGTAGCTTTGGGGTTACATGTAAACCTTATAGAGACCTTCTGCTGCTCTCATTGCAATTCTCTTTTCCTTACACATAACCATGGCTACCCTACCCCAAGCTAAACTCAGAGCCAATGCCAAGAGTCCAGACAGTCAACATCAAAAGGCTTCATCCAAGCCTACACTCCAGATGACAACTTGGAACATAGGATGCAAGGTCTTCGAGATACAACAAGCTGAACACGATAAAGGAGCCTTTAGTTTTCACATGAATATCCAATTGTCTGAAATATGGAGGACAGAGGGAATTGGAGACTGAAGTCTATGAAGAAGACGATGTGTAGGAGTCGTCTGACCAAACTTCGGAAGGAGGCGAGGCAAGCCAGGCCTGGGGCCCCAAGCTGAACAAGGCAGTCAGTCCCCCGGGGTCCTGCAGATATTAGGTGGCATTTGAGGTCTTAGCCTCCTGCCATTTTATGAGTTAGATGTCTCGTTCATCTCATCATGCTTGCCATCCCGGGTTCGGTCAGAGAGAGGTTCTGTCTTTGATAGTGAGGACAAACAGCCTGCCTAAGACTGTAGAGGCTGTAAGACTGTGCCCAAACGGTAGCCTGAGCCCCTCACCTTTGCCCTTTACGGTGATGATGACCTGGACTTTGTTGTGATCCTCCACAAGGTCGTGTAGCTTCACGGATTGCTGCCAACAGAAAGACAAGGCTTTACCAGCAGATAGCCCGTATACCGACAACCACCTATGTACAGCGAAGACAAACGACCTGGGCAAATGACTCAGCTTCCGCTTCATCTACTCTTTTTGATCTTTGACACAGGATTTTGCTATGTAGCCCAGGTTGGCCTGGTACTCACTATGTAGCCCAGGATGGCTTCAAAGTCAAAATAATCTATACGTCTTTCTTGGCCTCCGAGTGCTGGGGTTGCACATATGGTCACCCACACTCAATTTCTACTGTGGCTTTTGAAGCTTCAGCTCCCCTTCTCCCACTCCCAGCCTCTTGACATGATTTTAGAAACAATTCTCCAGACTCATTTAATACAACTTTACTCCAAGGGGTAAAAATGATACACTTCTACGGAGTCCAGGACCTGGGGAGAGGAACCAAGGTGAAGAGTGTCTGAGTTTGCTGTGTAAACGACCGTCCACTGGGAAGAGCAGACACTGTTCACGCTTGCTCACACTGGGTGAGCTGACAGACCAGAGTCATGCCTCTAGATTTGGAATCCTGAGGCTAGCATGAATGAGTCAGCGAGTCTGTCTAACCCCATTTTGCTCACCTGAAAAGAGAGATGATAATGTAAGCCTTTGGAGTGGTATTTTGAATTCTCAGTCAATTAAATCTCACAAAAACCCTTTGTGCCATGTCACTACGCTGAGGGTACATGAGTGCTAGCGACTTGCGAGGGACTGAGCTGCTGGAAAAACCACAGTGAGACGGACCCTGGAAAACCTTGCTGAGGTTTAACTTCCTGAGATATGACTGTAGAAGGTAGCGGAAATGGAAGGAACTCTGGAGAGGTTGCAGCAGTCCCTAGGATAATGGGGGACAGGGTGGCAGAGGCAAGAGGGTACTTGGTTCACACACTTTTTATACTGACACGGTGTGACATCAGCATGAGAAAGGGGGCACCAGCAAACGGGGAAGGACCGACTGCTGGGCAAGGTTCTGCTGCTTTCCAAATGGTGTCAGAGAACTGGATGTCTCGAAGAAGAAGCAAGTCTGGCTCCTGATGTTGCTATTCCAATTCAGCCTAAACTAAGCCAAACAGAACACTTTTCTCTTTTACAGTTAAGCTACTTTGATCTGTTCTGTTAACGACTTTGGATGTTACAAATCTTTCCAGACTGATAGGCACCATGCACAACCCTGTGCCTGTCCCCAGAGAGAACATAATGAATTCAAGACTAAGATTTACATGGGAGAAAGAAGAGTATTTACTTTAGTTCCACATGAAAAACCAGATTTTACTCATTTGGGTCAATAGTGCGGAAGAAGTGTTACAGCTATTAGTTACATATTCGTCACCATAAAGTGACTACCTGGGTCTTAGCTGTCGGGTGCATTCATTTATACCCAGTCTTACACAGGCAGCTGAGAGAGTCAGCCAAGGTTCTGTGTGAGGGATCCTGGATTGGGTCACAATTCTTGAGTTGGAGGCGTGGCTTACCGCAGCAGCCAGCCATGTCCAATGTATGTTAAATGTCCCCTGAGACGCTAGTAGCTTCTCCGGTAAACAGCTGGTAAGAGCCTGAAGTTACCTCCAAGCCTTCAAGTGGTGTTCTGCTGGTGTGTTTTACATGCCAGGGACTTATTCCAAGCCTACGAGGCTTCATCGAAGAAATCCATAAGATATTGTAAAAGACTCAAATGAATATGTATATAACCACTCATTGTATCGAATCGCTGGTACATACTAATGACTGTGGAAGACCCTTTAGAAAAGCTAGATATACACAAAAATAAACCAAAATGTTATCTCTACCATACATGGAAACACAGAGGCAAAGGCCTGGGGTGGAAAATGCTCAAGTACTTTGCCACAGTCATGCACTTATGAAGCATTGAGGGTGACAGTCAGAGAGGTTCACCTGAATCAAAGCATATTCTTAAGTGTGTTCTCTTCACGCTTAAAATAGCTCCCATTTCCTTTCAGAGCTGTTTTTCCCTGCTAACCTCCTTGCATTTTCTCTCTGTTCAGCCAGCTCCCTGAGCAGATGCCATGATAACTTCAGCTGGAAAGGATGCTAATCAGCCCATTTGGAAGTGGGGAGGTAGGAGTTAATAGTGCTTGACTGTAATTCTCCAACCTCATTGTGCTGGGAAGCTGAATTTGTTTATCAGACTTAGCGTTCTGGGGAATCTGCCATGCTTCCACGCCTCTGCTGGGGCTATTCCCTAGAATGTTCAGCCCAGCTTGCTGCTAGCAAACTCTTTCTAATCCTTCCCATGAAGCTCTGTGTAAATATGACCTCCCCTGACAAGGACCAGATCCAGGAGGAAGGCAGAGCTCTGCTGCTGGCTGCACACCTCGGCTGGCGTACTGATGACTTCCGTTACAGCTACCTGTTGTCCTTCCTCCCCTGTGAGACACCTAATTCCCAGGGTGGGAAAGGAGCCGTGCATCCCCAGACTCTGTCATGTAGTAAGACCCTCAGCGAAAGTGTCTTTCATAGACCTGGAGTGTTCTACATCTCCAACAACACAAGGATAGGCTAATGTAAGCATTCTCTTTGAGCTAATGTACTTGGAAACTATAAGCATGGGTTTCTATGACAACCAGCCAGCCAGGAGAAGGCAAGCTCTGTGATGCTCGCCATGGCTGCAAAGCTCATTGCCTGATTTTCATTGGGCCCCCTCTGGTTTCTACAGTCCCTCTTCAGGGGGACCAGGATCAGTTTCCACAGCTCATTTGCATACTGTTATTATTCCACATCTGCTGCCGGATATCTTTGTGTTTGCTGTGGCTGGATTTTCTCCAGAGATATTGGAAGTGGTGAATTAACTCAGGTGCCCCAGGGCCCTGCTAGGTCAAGGCTGAAGGCAGAGCCAGGGAAGAGGGGGTCCAGTGATACCCTCAGTCCTATGCTAGCAGGTGCACTAAGTAAACACAGTAAACACAGTCTGGGGTTTGCATTCAGCCCCAGCTTGGATTCTCCTAACTTCTTAGCAAGGGACTACAGCTCAAGTGTTTCTTAGCCATGGTAATGTAAGCTTTCTCTAAGTGGCATAATTTGGGGTAGAGTAATCAGGCAGGGAGATTATCCTTCTTAGCTTCAATTCAGAGAAATGATGAATTCAGCACAATGACTTAGATATTCCTTCCTGCTAGGCTCTATTCCTCCAGATCTTACTGTTACCTCAAAGTCCACAGGTCAGGTTATGAAAATGCACTCACTGCAATAGCATGCAGTGCAATAGCACTCACTGCAATAGCATGCAGTACACTGGCAGCCAGGAAACTTGGCCACTGTTTCCCATGTGGAGATAAGCAAGCTCCTCTCAGGTGGGAGGAAACTATTCTATGGCATGTGTCTCCTTCTATAAACACTGTGCCCAACATATGCATATGATGGATATAGGGACCTATTGCTAATTATGAAATCATAAATGGCATTAATGGTTGAAGGCTCGTGGCTGAAGCTGTGAAGGAAATAGGCTCACTTGGTGTGGCTTCACAAGGCGTTTGACAAGTTAGGTCGGTTAAGTTTTGTAAAGGAATACCAGCTGCTAAGAAGATTAGTGTTTGCCTTCTAATTCCTATTCTTATGAAACCCTTTGTCACGCTGCCATTAAAACTCATGTTCCCATGTGGCTAACTGTGTTAAGGCAGAGTAAATTAGGGATTCTGTTAAGAAGACATGAATTATCATTTTTAATTTTTTAAAAATTTATTTAACTTTTATGTGTATAGCTTTGCCCACATGTGTTTGTGTGTGTGCGTGTGTGCACCACTTGTGACCTCGTGCTCCTGGGGGCCAAAAGAGGGCATCAGATTCCCTGAACTGGAGTGACAGATGGTTGTAAACCACCAGTGGTTGCTGGACCCTCTGCCGGTGTAATCACCACTCTTAATCACTAAACCATCTGTCCAGCACCAAATGTTTAATCTTGATACACAGTTTAAAATACCAAAAAAATAAATTAAAAATGCCTAACTTTATATATTCTTGTGCAGCAGTTCCATCTAAGATTAAAACTTTCCCTCTTCCAGGGAAGTTCCTTAAGCAGGAAGGCAAACAAAAATAACTTCAGGAAGTCCCTGAAACTGACCAGATTCTCTAGGCCCCTCTCTGTCACAGTTAAGTCAAGTCACAGAAGCTGAGATGCCCCCTCAGACAGAGCAAAGCTGAGCTGCAAAAGACCCTGAGACCAAACCAGTTGCTTGGAAGAAGCAGAAACCAGAAGAGCTGCCTGGAAGAGGTTTAGACCCAGTAGCTAGCAAAAGGCAGTGCCCAACCTGTGGAGCTGCCTGTGGGCTGTGCATGGTGCTCCATGTTCACAGCCTTGTGAGCTGTCACCCATGCTAGGGTGGACCTTGGCGATAAAGCTGCTTTTGAGTAACTGTTGATTCCATAAATAACTCCTCACCCATAATCCTGTAAGAAACCCCAATACAAGTTGGACTTCAGTAGTAGCCATACTTTGGTCTCTTGTGGGATCCCTGTCTGGGGTGAGTAGATGTGGGCATTGCATCTCCCAAGGAAGAGTTTTGTGACACAGCAGATGTGCAGATCAAGAAACCAGAAACCAAGAAGGAAAAGATAAATACGTTTGCCTCTGTATAATCGTTAGTGTATGAAAAAGGCAAAATAGAGTAGGAAAGATCAGCTAAATATGAAAGTTTTCCATAGGTGTTGTGGATATAAGAGGCCCTTGAATATAAAAGAAACATGGAATGCTCAGGTAAATAAAATACGCCTTCCTTCACTAGCAATCAGTGAGTGTACTTTAAAACACTAAACACTTAGTGCATGAAGACTTCCGCATGCCAGTATCTATCACAGAGTGCAGGTGAGGATCTAGAAAAATCAATGATCTTGCATGTTGCTGATAGGAAGAATTATTTCATTTTGACAAAATTACACTGCAACATCTATTTCAATTCCAAGTATACCTATCCTCACAGCTAGCAGCCTGACTTCTGGTTGTCATACTAAAAAGAAATACAAAGTAGTATCTTGTGTCTTGGTTAATATGAGCATTGAGTCACTGCCCCCTCCAGCCTTGGCAGTAAGACTGCCATCAATCCATGCAGCATTCTTCACGCCTACTCACACACAACCTCAGAGTCCTAAATACAGTCCGTCCAGTTAAGCCTCCAGCTGATGATCAGACTTTGCAAAGACTTTTGAATCTTCTTGATACTCCCAATGCCCTGTCCCCCAAGTGTCCCCATAGTAAGATTAGCTAATGCTACCTTATGGCTTGTGTTTGACAGAGCTGCTCCATGCTTCAGGGGCAAATTCTATAGGCTTTTTGTTTGTTTGTTTAGCCAAAAGGTAAATACAAATGGAATCCAACCATGATTTCAATGCTTACCTGTCTCAAGTCATACACGCTTAAGACAATAGAGATAACGGTCAAAATGATGATGGCCACAGAGTATTCTATGTAACCCTGAGACAGCCACAGAGTAAGGGTGAAGGCTTGGAACACATAGAATGGATTTAAAACCTGCAGGTATAAAAATAGCACAGGAGTCATTTATGTGGTAGCGATCAGAAGTATATCATTACTTTATAGAATGTCCTTTCATTTTAACAACATATGAGGACCTCTTCTATTTAAGAATTCCCTTAGAACTCAAGCAAATGCAATGGCAAGCACATAGAAAGCGGTATGGTAGAAGTTACTCTAAGTACTCAGAGTCATGCTAAAACATTCCCTCTTCTTATTTCCTAAAACATACTTCACCAGTAACAAAATCTAGCAATTTGCCATTTATGCATATGTTGTGCAGCAGTCTCCAGGTTAAAAACCCTCCATTTGGGAGGGAGACACAGGGTGTAAATGGAAAAATGAAACAGCAGGTGTTTTAGGAGAGGATCTTTACAAGAAAGTGAACCAACAGGATGTTCTTGGATGGATGGGGGGTGGAAATACTGCATTTGACAGGAAAGTGTCCTTAAGACCTGAGGTAAGCAATTAGGATAGCTTCAGGAAGTTCCTGAAACTTACTGGATTCACCAGACCCCTAATTCCCCAAGAATTTATAAGCACTGAAGATTGATGAGAATAAACTGTGCTGTTTAGCAATCACTCAATGAACCAACCTGCTTGGAGGAAACTTAGATCAGCCACAGCACCAAACAATTCTAACCCATTGCGTTGCCTGCATGTTCTGCAGTTCGCTCCAGGTTTCTAGATTTTATGAGATGTCATCCATCCTTGGATGAACTTTTGTTGGTGCATCTCCCTTTGAAGTTTTTATGCACTAATAAGTAATCCCTCACCCATGTTCCTATAAAAACCAAACTAATTGGTTCACCAAGTTGGACATCAGTGTTGTGAGTAGTTTGGCCTGTTGTCAGCTTGTTGTTTGAGTTGAGTAGGTTTTGCTCATGTCTGCCCAGGAATAGAGTCACACAGCACCATAATGGAGGAAAAACATAATTCAGTCTCATTGTAAAATCATAGGTTTATCTTTTATGTTCTCCCATGCTGCAGACTTAGATTAATTGTGCTATGGGAGATTCTTCTTTTATCCAGGCTATCTTAAGATAGCATATTTTTTCTGTTGCAGGCTGTAGTAAGATCCTTTTAGAGGCAGTACAATCAGCGTATTCTTCCCCTTGACCTCAGAAGGACCCTGAGCAGCAGTGGCTAAAGGGCCTCCAATCAGCTCAGGCATGGTGAGCATGGCTCTGTCTGGCCTTGCCCTTCTCCCCATTCCCTCTGCCTTCCTAAAAATCCATTAAATTAAATTCTTCAAGATAGCTGTGGAGGTCTATTTCCTTAATTGGCTGTTTCCTCCTTCTGAGAGTGACTACCAATGTTCAGCTATCAAAGTATTTAAAAGTCCAGCAATCAAAAGCCCCCTTTGGCTCACCTAATTAACACGCCCAATTAAAATTAGACACCTCATTCTAACACAAGGTTCCCCCTTTACCTTTATAAACAGCCATTTGCCTGTGGACCATGTCTGTCTCCACTCTCTGCAGAGGCAGTCCTTTGTCCCTCCAGGACAAATAGCCCTTTCCCTTCTTCCTTGTCCCTTCTTTCTTCTCCCTTGTCCTCTACCTCTGCCCTCTGTCCTCCTGGGGCAAATCAATTTCCTTTGTGCTGAGAACTTGGCCTTGGAGGTCCTGGATCCATACTTTCCCTTTCAGTGGCTTTCTCAAAGATTTAGCAAACATCCTCTGGGATGGTGTCACCAACTCCAAAGCTGATTAGCAGGCATGGTGTCTCCATAGCACCTATTGTTCTTTTATCCCCCATATTAACCACTTTGGTTTTGTGGGTTCCTATAATGCTTACAGTAGAACGCTGGGGTGAAGCTCAGCTGAAGAGTGCCTGTTTGGCATACCCAAGGCCCTGGGTCAGCCTCAGTACCCCTAGATAAATATAACAATCCCAGCCTCAGTACCCCTAAATAGATAAATATAACAATCCCAGCCTCAGCCTCAGTACCCCTAAATAGATAAATATAACAATCCCA
>NC_022010.1:38622239-38643712 GCF_000317375.1 Microtus ochrogaster
CTCTTAGGGAGGAATTGAAGTAAGTTTCCACAACACACAGAGACAGCAAACATGAGAGTGCCCGCTAGGATGAAGTGGATTCCCTTCCCAAGGAAGGGCTCTTTATCATCCTTATAAATTAGATGAAATACTGGCTAACATCAGGGGTACGCTTTCCAAATATTGCTTTCTGTAATTATCTCACACACTGAATAAAATTCCACTTTGCTCCTAACAATGAACTGATAGCTACTTAATAAGTTAATAAAGCTACACATTAAGGGTTTCTCAAGCCTTCTGGATATTATTTATAAATTTAAAAAGCTTTTGTTTCTTGGTGTTTCGTATTATCCCCATCTCAATTGCTTTTCTTACAAATTATAGCTCTTGAGTTCACTTGGCATAAAATGCTCTAATTATAGATTATGTACTAATGATAACATGATTCTGGATTTATAGGAATACAGTGGAAAGTTGTTTAAATATTTCTTCGGAAGAAGCAGCAGCAGCATCACTAATTTAACCCCCTTATTCAATACCCTTACAAAGTAAATGTGAAGCAATTTACACCCCGCCCCCACAGACACACCTTTAATTTTGCTAAGGCTCTGACTGATGTGTGCTAAGAAATCCCAGAGTCCTTTTGAAAAGGATCAAATTTTCAAAAATACTTTGAAAAACACTTCACAGTTTTCAAATGCATTTGGCGAGCAGCTCAGAAGGTGGCCTGCTTTCCACAGCTGGGGAGGCTGTGTGCGTGTGGGGTGGAAATAAGCGCATGAGAAAGCTGTGCCCCCCACTCCCTTTGGCTGGGAATAAAGCACGGCTCTAAGATCTAATGCTGGAATAATAACAGCCTGGTGTTTGCTCCAGAAATAGAACAATGGTGGATGATATTTTATATTAGACAGAGATGGCCATTCTCAAAAAAAACCTGACCATTTTCAAGGGTTAGAAAAAGACTCAAAATATGCTTGCTAGCAAGATGGCTCAGTGGATAAAGACATTTGACAGTGCAAGCCCGTGGGACCTGAATTCTATCCCTGAAATTCACATAAAGGTGCAAGGAAAGAGTGAACTAAAAGTTGTCCCCTGACCTCCACACATGCAACCCTTGGTACACGGACCTATGTTTCCCATATGTTCATTTCCACTTCACACATTATGCATAACACAGATACATATGATCATATTTTTAAACAGGTTAAAATTGTGGGACATTGTGTGGAGCCAGAGAGTGGCAGTCTGGATCAAAAGCACATTGGGAGAGGAAGTAGGGACAGAAAATCTCCCATAAGAGGCAAGGAACTGAAACCAGAGCTATGGAGAGAAGGAGAGGTATCAGTATGCTTCCTGCTCCAGCGTGGAGGCCAGTTTGGGGTGGAATGGGATAAAACAGGGTCCATGGCACAGCCATGACTTGCACTAAGCCCCTCACAGACCAAAGGGCCCATGGGCAAAGCATTGTTCTCTCCAATATGGGCCCAGCTCTGACCCAATAAAACAGTGGGGACCAGATGGAGGCAGGTACAAAGTCATCAGAGAGGAACAGCAAGCTCAGAGTGGAAGAGGGAAATTGTCCCACTGAAGGTTGGCTTACACAAAAGAACTAAGAAAAGTGTCAAAAACATACCATACTATTTAAAAATAATAATAATAAGTCACACTCAAGGAGATAGAAAATAGTAAAAGAATGTGTAAGGACTGAATTTCAAACTCTTAGGGATCATAGCTGTAATAACGTGCCTCTGTGGTTAGACTGCATACTTATGGCCTCTCCAAATATCATCCCTTGTTGAAGCACTGACCACCAATGTGGTGGTACTGGGAGATGGGGCTTTGAGAGATAATTTCTGTTACATAGGTCCTGAGAGGCAGAGATCAGGCATCCTTCATGAGAAGACACAAGGAGAGGCTGCTGATCCAAAAATCAGCAGGTGTCCCTTGAATTTCTGCTCAGTCTATGTGATTGTGTGGTGGTACCCTGAGCAGATTAGGATGCCACAACACTAATACAACAGAAACTAAAGAGGACAAAAGGAACAATATATTACAAAACAGGAATCTGACTCCCACTGAGAAGTGTATTTCAATTTAAGTGTTGTTGGGCTGATGAGATGGTTTAGTAGGTAAAAGCACTTGCTACCAATCCTGGTCACCTGGGTTTGATCCCTGAGACCAACTTGGTGGAAAGGAAGAACTGAATCCTGCAAGTTGTTCTCTGACCTACACACACACACACACACACACACACACAGACTATGTTCCCAAACACTAGATGATAGATAGATGATAGATAGATAGATAGATAGATAGATAGATAGATAGATAGATAGATGATAGATAGATAGATGATAGATAGGTAGGTAGATAGATAGATAGATAGATAGATAGATAGATAGATAGAGCAGTAAATAAGAGGCAGTTGGAAAGGATCAGTCATACATAAATCCTGATGTGTGTGTGTGTATGTGTCTGTTTGCTGAGCTTAAACAAAACTGAAAGGAAGCCTTAATAAACAGAAAAAATATAGGTTAGTGTCAAGAAGCAGCATCACAAAACACAGATAGCATTCCCACTGAGGGATGTAAGTGTTATTTACAATCCCCCCGAGGCCAAGAAATTAAGAAGCATATTCTGTTTTTCAAAAAGAAGAAAAGTGTCTAGTTACCTGTTTAACCAGCAGCTTCCATATGGGCTGGATCTCCACCTCGATAGCGTTGGGCCCACACACTAACCTTCTGTGGGAGATTGACATCTGTTAGTGTCAGCCTAGAAGCCCGTGACAAGTGAGCACAGGCAAGCTGACCCAAAATCAGCCACCTCTGTCCTTTAGGCATCTGTACCTTGATATCTATAGTCTTATTCTAAACCATGAGTATATCTTTAAAATAAAGTTGATACATGATGAACAAATTTGGTTTCTTCCTGTCTTTACTACAACTCAGTCAAAATGAAATAATCCGATTACATCCTAAGAGCAGCTAAAAAGACACAGGTCTGAAGACATTTCTAGACTCCTCAGTCATTCAATTTACCCCAGACTTCAGTGATGGCTGTCTGTCTTACCCTGGAATCTTCCAGAGCAGGTTCCCATCAATGCACCAGAAAAAAGAACAAATTCCCAGGAAGATGCTCTAAGATTGTCACTTGCAAGTGTCTGCTTCCCACACAAGGTGCATGACACATGTCCACTGCAAAGAGAAGCCCTCATGTTTGGGTTATACTGTGTGATTTTTCAAGTGTTTGCAAAAGATTCATTTGATCCTTACAGTGTTTCTATAGAGTTCTAAAGGGCCAATCTAGCCAATAGGAAAAGACACTGTGGGTCTTCAGTCAAAGGCTCCTCCCGCTAATATTAATTATGACCAGGAACTTTCAAGTTTCATATGATCACTGTTTATAAAGAAAACTGAAGTTGGAGCAAATTAAGTAGCTGTCCCAAGTTCTGAGGACCAGAAAAGGAAGCTCCACCTAACCATGCCCTCCATGGGCATCAAGTTCCCAACTCCACCTCTGCAGGGACCAGCGGGGAGAGCCTAGCTGAGGGGCCTTTGGCCTTGCTATCGGATGACAGACTGACTGAGTTGAAGTTCACTTGACTTTTAAGGCATGTTACACCAACTTTAATTATTGCTTGCCACAGGCAGAGATGACTTACTCTAAAGTCTGCTAACTCCATAATGGGGGTGTTGAGGCTCAGGGGATGAAGAAGCAGAGTGGAAGAGGAGCCGCATTGCTGTGTGAATTTATGAGCCCTAAATCTCATTCTGGAACCTCAAAAGACTTGAACTCAAGCCACATTAAGTCTGTGACAACAATCAGTTATTGGTCAACTGTCAGAACCTCTCAGATCCAAGGTTTGGTCCATCCACCTTCCCCCACCCCGTCCCACCCCTTCCCCACCCCATATGCATGGTGTCCTTGCCCACAGTCTTCTCTTTGTAAATGCTACTCAACCTTTAAAAGCCAAACCTGACAACCAAGCCAAGTAGCTCAGAACGGTGAGAGTGACCATACCTCCCTCCATAAACACCAAGCCTGTGCTCTTGCCCTCCTTCTACCTAGACCTTGCATCTTTGTGTGACTTGCTTCATTCAGGGCTCTATTTCTCCTTCTTGAGGCCTTCCATAACAATCCTACGGAAGACAGTCCCCGACCCCACCCCCGGGCCTGGGGGTGTGGCATCATGGTAGAGCATTTGCCTAATACATGCAAGACCCTGGGTTTGCTCCCTAGCACTGGGGAGTGGGTGGAGGGGCAGGACCTACCTAACTTTCCTTAATTTCTTTAACCTACCTTACTTTTCTTTACAGCACATATGGTTACCTGAACATATGTGTGATCATGTGTATATGTGTGGGAAGGTGCATGTGCACATTCACGTGTGTGTGTGTGTGTGTGTGTGTGTGTGTGTGTGTGTGGAAGCCATATAGGAAAGCCTTTACTATCCTTCCACAGAGGCTGTTCACCTGTTTTATTAGACAAGGTCTCTCATGGAACACGCCATGTAGGCTAAGCTGGTTGGTAAGAAAGCCTCAGTTCATGTCTCTAGCCCTTCCTAGCAGTGGGGTTACCAATAAGCACCAACATTGTTTAGCTCTTTTCACTTGGGTTCTAGAGATCACACCCAAGTCCTCATTCCTCCAAGGCAACTTGGCTTGATGCCAAGTCACACAGGGAAAGGTCAAAGCTATATGCCACCACTGAAGGTCTGATGAGGTGGCAGAGAAAAGAGACTGAGATCATTCTGTGTGGCCTTTCCAAACAGTGTAGGGCATACACAGCTAAGTAGGTTTTGCTAACATCCGTCACTATGCATTAGGGGAGAAACTGCTGTGATGGCAGACAGCCCCTTCTCAGAGGGTGGATATGACCAGGTCTGCAGCTGAGAACTCTGGAAGGGGATGTCATTCTCCCTGTGAGTTTGGGTTTGTGAGTCTGGGTTCAAAAGGGATTTCCTCCAGTTCTGAGATATTCAGATCTTGTAAAATGTATGGTTCTGAAATACCAACTGTGAATGGTTAGGAGTATTTTCCTTTGAGGAATAAACCAAATGAATATATCAATATATCTCTCAAAGAATTGCTAACGAGATTTGTATGAGGCCCTGGAGCCCAGACGACTAGAATTGGGGTCTTTAGCAATGAAGCAGAAGTGTGCTTTAATCCCTGGTGCCCTTCTCAACCTTCACAAAAGCCCTCGGATTTTGCCCACTCTTTCCATTCGGATAGCCTGCTGGCCTGCGAGGGTCTCTGGCAGGAGAGATTCCTCCAGTTTCCCAAGTAGTCAAGGCCAAGCAGAAGAGTCCAGCATGACTCAATTCTGTAGGAAAGCAAATTGGGAAAGCTCCTTGGGGAGTCTGCTGGTCCGTCACTCACTCCCTCCCTCAAAATTCCTGCTTTCCAAAGAAACAGAGGTCTAAGATGCCCAGGCTATGACATCTGGTGCCTGGTATTTGGGCATAACTACATAGTACAAGTGGGTTGGTCCTAGAAATTCCCCATCATAAAACACTTTGCCTATGCCATGAGAGATTGTTCATTAGAATAAATCTCCAAGTTCGTTAATGAAGCAGTGATATAAAGAAACGCATGTCTGTAAATGACGTGTACTAACAGTTGCTTAGCTTTTCATCCCAATCTCCTCTGCTGTCTATCTATTTCTTTCATCTCCTAAATTACAAGCTTCAGTAAAATCAGGGGGAAAGAGCTCATGAAGGAATTTGGCTCTCAGTACAAGCTAGTGAGGTGCTCCAAAGAGTCTCTGCTCATGGAGAATGCCTGAGCACTCCATAGAGAAAGGCCCAGAAGGGAAAGAACAAGAAAGTTGTGGTGAAGGTACAGTAAAATCTAGGCATCATCTCCGTCATGCTGCCTACAAGGCTCATCAGGACTTACACACACTGCTGTCTCCACACGCTTCTGAACTGGAGCTAGATGGTTTTATACTCCCAACAGACCCAGACCCACAAAACTGTGGGCCTGAAAATTCCAACTTATTGAAAAGAGACCATTGATTTCAATTTACTTGGTTTTATCAAATTATATTCTAAATAAAATATAGATTGTCTTTTAAGATAACTTCCTAACTCCTAGTTGAATGTTAGGGGTTGGGATCATGTTTTTAGCTTCTAGGGGGTGAGTAAGACTCTTCTTCCATTCTTCAACCAGCTGTCACTCACTCCTTCCTAGAAAGATGCTGTGGAGGCTGAGTGTGTGTGTGACCATTCTCTCAGAGTGCAACTTTCAAAGGCATAAGAGTAACTTGTTTCTCTTTCCAGCTTTGTGCCCATCCAGACTTGAGGAGTACCATAGCAAAATCCCATGGTGGTTCTGATTTCTCTTTTCTTCCCTCCTCCATCTTCCAGGTTGCTTTTCTGTTTTCAGGAGCCTAAGCAAAGGGGCAGGAGCAGGATGGGCTGAATGGTAATGAAGGTGAAAAGATACCCTAACTCTGTTCTAGTAAGAAAGCCTAGGGAGGATCAGATAGATGCGGTGTTTTCATAGCATCCCTTCTTGTGAAATGAATCACTTAGCCGTCAGTGAGCCTGTCCAGGATGGCTACGATGATGCAGAGCTGAGTTCAGCTGCTGAGAAAGTGAGCACCAGAACAAGCCAGTTCCCCCAGATCATTTACTTACACACTTTTTGATGCCTTTTGCAATTTGTCTGCTGGGTAAAATCCACTCTCCTGGTGGCCTGATAAGCTTTTGCTGCCGAAAAGTGAGAATGATGAACATCCTACATCCCTTCTCTTTGCCAGGCTGCTAGGATCCCCACAGGGAAGTGTGTGCATTTAGATGCTATAACGTGTCATTTTGTCAGATTTTTGCCTGCCCTCGTCACGTGCAGTGAGCTCTTGGTTTTTAACGCAAGCAAGCTCAGATTCAGTTATTGAATTCTCATGCTGTCCAATCAACCAGTCCCTTTTAATTTCTCTGGAGAGGCCCCCCAGCTTACTCTAAGGAATGAGGGGGAAATGTGCCACATCCACCCACTCCTTTGTCCTTCAGTCTGGCATGCCTACAAGATAAAATATGCCTCTGCTTATGAGATTATTTCTCGATTCTTCATATTTGGGATACTGTACTCTGTCTTGCTTATTAGATTGTCAAGTTCTTTATGTGTGGACCAGATTTAAATTTAATTATGTATGATATTTATTAAAGCCTGGCACTTGATAAATAAGGACAAATGTGAGCTAGCTATACCGATGGGGAATCTTTCTTGTGGAAATGGTTTCTTGTCCGGAATATGTTGGCGTCTACCATTAAGAGCTCTTAAATGTTCTAGATCAATCCTCTAAACATCTTGCCCTAAGTATTAGTAACTAAGTTTCATTTTAATGACTTTGAAAAGTCTCTGTATCTCAGCGTATTGAACATTCATTTCTAATACATTTTGCAATAATGTTCAGGTTATAGACACCTGCTTCACTTCTCGTAGTATGTCTACAAAGGAAAAACTGAAACCAAAGCTTCACGTTTCCTAGACTTTGTATAAGAATCATGGTAGTGGGCAAACAAGCGGGCTGGCTCAGTGAGTAAAGGTTCCTGCTGCCAAGCCTGTGAACCTGAGCCAGCTTCCTGCGACTCACATGGTAGGACAGGACCGCCTCCTGCAAACCTGTCTCCTGAACGCTACACATGCTCTGTAGGTTTACGTTACCACACATATGCCCATAAGATATATGAAAATCTAAAATGTAAGGTAGAACTAGTGTGAGGAACTTGCCCAAATTCCAGCGTTCTTTGTCTCATCTGTGCCGTCTTGCTCCTACGGAACTCTCAGCGCTGTGGGAGTACAGCCCAGAAGCCCTGATTCAACCAACATGTTTCCTCTTAGTTTGACAATTGATGTTTCTGGTGGATCACAATGATGTCTGGCAAATAGTGTCCCTGGAAGTGTCTGAGGAACTCCAGATTATCAGAAGGGCTCAGCTGTTTCCTTTGGAGCTCACCAACATCGGATATTTCAAACGAGAGCCTAGGGAAGCAGGGACTTTTCCCTCTGGTTAGTAAATTAAGTGGCATCCCCTCCTCTCTGGCAGCATACAGACCCCAGCCTCATGATTCCACTCCCTGCCCATCAATAACTATGTCTTTTTCTTTAGATCACTCCTCTCTTGCAAAATACTTGACATATCAGGGACACACTGACAATAACTCAAGAAACACCATCATTTACTTGTTTCTGCTGCATGTATCTGTTGAGCTCCTTGAAGGGGTGCGAGCTGGCCTGAGCAAACATGGCTCCTTCCTCCATTCCCTCTGCCTTGCAAAACTGTTAGAGTACTTTCCTAAAGCTGGTTAACAAGGTCTCCTCCCTTATTTGGCCACTTTCTCCTTCTGAGACTGATCACCAAGGTCCAGCTATCAAAGTATTGATGTCCAGCAATCAAAAGCCTTCTTTTGACTACACTAATTAACATGCCTAATTAAAATTAAACACCTCATCCTAACATGGGGTTTCCCCTTTACCTTGGTAAACTACTATTTTCCCATTTGCCACGTCTTTCTCTTCTCTGTCCAGAGGCAGTCCTTTGTCCCTCTAGGGCAAACATCCCCACCCACCTCTTCATTCCCTTCCCCTTCTCCCTCATTCTCTGTCTCCTATCTTTGTCTCGTATCCCCCCCCCACACACACACACTTTGTCCCTCTGGGGAAAATAAATCTCCTTCATGCTGAGAACTTGGTCTTCGGGTATCTTGTGCCCGACAACTTCGAAGTCTTTGTAGTAATACAGGGACCCACACAAATCAGGGTGCTCCCTCCTGAACCCTGGACCCTGGATTATGGCACAAACTATGTCTAAATGCCTATTTTTTCACAGAGATCCTTAGTTAAGTGGGGAAGAAAAATTAAAGTGGCTGCTTTCTGACTAAGGCAGAAAAAGAGCAGCAAATAACCTTGCAGGTGTAATCTTTAAGAAGAGGAAAAGGGGAGGCCTGTGTTAGAATGGGCTAGGTGTGTTTTGATTGGGTGTATTAATTAGGTGAACCAAAGGGGGCATTTGATTGCTGGACTTCAGTACTTTGATAGCCCGGACCTCGGTGATCAGCCTTCAGAATGACTCTAGCATGAGAAAGTGTTCAATTACGGGAACAGAACTTGATGACTAGCTTAGGGGATACGGTCTATGGTTTATAAGGGAGAGGGAGGGGAGGGACTGCAGGCCCATGTTTGCCGTGGGCAGGCCTGTTAGAGCCCTTCACTCCTGTCATGAGTCCAGGGTTATTCTAGGTACAGCACAGGCAACACGGAATGACACAGCCAAGTAAACAGTAAAATGTTCATTTCCACAGCTGTTGGTTCGCAGCAAAGCATGATCCGGATAGCATCTTTTTGGCTCTCAGTCAATGCAGGAAGATTAAGAAACCAATGTTTATGAAAAGACTCAAGAATATTATAAAGCCTATTCTACAAGCCTGAGGAGACGGGCGGTATTTTACTTGAGTGACTTGTTCTTTCTGTGTCTTTTGAATATGTTTGCCTAAGAAGAGAATTTAGAATGTCTTTCTGATGCCAGCAAATGACATCAAGCTGGCAAAGCACTGTGCCAGCAGCACACCGATGGTGTCCATTTGATACTTCATGCCAGCATCCTTAAGCCTACCTGACCTCTTGCTCTTCACTGGTCAGACCCAATCCAAATGTGTGGTGGATATCAAAGCAGGAGTTACTGTCTTCTAGCAACCTAGGAAATAGTTGGGATAGGAACCACACATCAGTTTACAGCCTCCAGTGAGTCAGTGGTCTTCGGCTGTGTCCTAAGGCGGTGGTGAGAAAAGGCTATACTTACCCAACTTTCCGAAAGCGCTTCTCCGAGAAATCCCACACGTACCTGATTTTCTGCACTTGGATGCATTGTAGCTGCAACCACAAACGTGAAAGGGTCAGGCGTCATTCACAAAGGAAAGCGGATCAACGGGGAATGGTGCAGCCCAGGTTCCCTTGTGGGTCGCACACCTAGCTATCAGTCCAGCCCAAGCATATTATAGTCAGAGCTTTAACCAGCAAGCACACACTCTTTTCTGTTTCCACAAATGTGCCAGGACAGCCCACACATTAGATCGCTTACTTTTAATTCTGGCTTCATTACAGCTCGGTTTATGACAGAGTGGCGGTCCGCCACCAGAGGTTCTTCTGGGTTTTTACTTCTAGAGGACTTCAATGCAGATAAGTGGAGGCAGAAGACTTTTTTCCTTATGTACCTTTGAAATTCATCCTTAAAAAGTCAACAAACAAGAGAGCGGTCTCAGACCTCAGTCAGAAGGCAGATTCTTAGGCACAGTCTAGACTTGGTGGATTGAGGAACTCAGGTAGTGGAGCCGGCAGTCTGTGTTTCAGTGAGCCTTCCAGAGGCTTCTGCTACACACAGGATTTTAAGAAACACTGGATATGGGGGGAGAAAACTTCATAAGGAAGTATTATGTCTAGACATTTTCTGAGATGATTATATTTCTTTTTATTACTTTATTTATTTTTTGAGACGGGGATTCACATGTCTAGACTGACCTTAACCTCTTGGTTAGCCTGCCCCAGTTTCCCACAGCCTGGGACCACAGGTGTGCAGCACACGCCAGGCTCCAGCTACTTTTAAAAGCTATCCACAAGCTCACATTACCTAGTATACTCCAAAGAATGCATTGTTGAAAATTGAGCATTCCTACATTATGTAGCCTCTGAGAGTTGTAACAATGACAGCCACTGCCCATGCACTCACAGGCAATGAGCAACATGCTTCAACCTAAAATATGAGAGATTTTACCCAGGCTGAAGTGAAGAAAGTGTTAACATTCCTGGGCGGGGCAAGAGATAAATAACAAGAAACTTGCAGAGATAGTCTTTCTTTCTCTTGTTCTGGCCTGGGTAAACTGTTTGAACGGATGAGATCTGTTCTGGATCTCTGGAATATTGACTAGTCATTGCTAGACTACAGATGCAGGGTTGAAGACATGAGCATAGTACTTTTTTTTAAAGTTATATTTAATTTTTTAAATTGAGAGAAGGTATTTGCATGTATTTATGGGTTTTTGTAGCCATTTCCTCTAAACTGAAACATTCTCTCCTTTAAAACTCAGGAAATAAACAAAACTCACAAATCTGAAAAAGTTCCTGAAACTTACATGATTTCTGAGGCCCCTCCCACTAGCTGCAGAAGCCCTAACAATTGGCTGAAAGAGAAGACTTTCCAACCTACCTAGTTGTTTTCAGATAAAGCAAGGAGCTCTAAGAAAGGGGTGGGCTTTTCAGTGTTGCAGCTACTTGTGGGTCACCCACAATCTTTTAAGTAAAGTGTGTGTGTGTGTGTGTGTGTGTGTGTGTGTGTGTGTGTGTGTGTGTGATATGTAATATCACTAAACTGGACTTGGGAGAAATTATTCTTTTGGTCTGTTGTTAATGAATAGACAGTTATTCATGTCTCCTCAGGAACACTCCCACAACAATGGGGTACGTAATGAATTTTAAGCATTTATATACTGTATATATGATTAGACAAGACTAGAGTAACTGGCCTCTTTACCACTTCAGAAATTTACCATTTCTTTCTTCTGGGAACATTCAAAATCCTCTTCACCCGCTGTTTTTAAAATTTGCTCTCAGCCACATTATCCTGCAATGCTACAGGACATTAGCAGGTATCCCCTATTCAACTGTAGCCTTGAACCTACTAATCATTTCCCCTCTATCTCCTCTACCCCTACTCAGGCTCTGGGAATCAATAGTCTACAATGCCAACTTCATAACATCCGTGTGTAAGTGCGGACAGGCAGTATCCATCCTTCTGTGATGATCATGGCATTTGAAATGGATAACAGAAAAGTACGCACTGTCGTCCTCAGCAAAACGGTGTCTGCTTCTTGCAAAGGGCACGGGATGCAACTGGTCCACACCCACCACTCAGGCCTCCAGTAGAACATCAGCTGAAGGGCGCCAAGAGTCAGGATGGCTGTGACGAGGCACAGGGCTCTCCGGAGACTCTGGGTATGGTAGCCAAACACCTCCTGAATAATAAATAGAGCATCCCATGTTTCAGTAGTCACATAAACATCATTTTGATTCAAGGGATACATGCTTTGCGATGTAGGGTTCTTGGTTGAGAGAAATCTGGCACCAATTGGTAGAATCAGGTTGACTGCAGCTGGCAGCTGACATAATAAAAGGAAAGAGATGCACAAGCCCTCCTACTGCCCTGCCAAGTGAAATTAAGCATGAGATGGAAGGGAAAGGGAAGATCTCCCTGCTTCTGTGTATTCATAGGCAGCACCTCAAGTGTTTATAACATGCCTCATGTTTTGAAGCAGATTTATTTCCTCTAGGTGTTAAAGGAATTGATAATATTAAAGAAAGAAATTGCAGCAGACATGACCCACACATATCCACCTCTATCTGTATTCACATTTGGTTTTAAAAATAACTGGATATGATTGAAAGTATGAATAAATGAATTGGTGTCTAATCCAGCAAAATGTAAGTTAAAGGACTAGTTGCAGCCATGAAAGGCTCTTGAAGGATCGATTGCACTTACTTACTCTTTTTAAAATTATGGTTTTTTATATTTAAAACCATTTTAAATATGAATATATTTTGATCATATTCTTCACCTCCCCCAAGTCCTTCCAGATTTTCTCCCCTTCCTTAACCACCGAGCTCTAAATTCTTTTCCCAAAACCAAAAACCCAATACAACAACAAAACCAAGGAAACAAAGTAAAACCATCACCACCCCCTAAAAAAACTGTTACCAAATAAAAGCACACACACACGCACACACACACACACACACACACACACACACACACACACACAAAACCCTCAGATTCTAGTATACGTTGGTGAACTAATCCTGAACATGAGGCCTGTCCTGGAGTGGCTGATTTTATCACTCTGTTAGAGAAATGACCCTTTGTCATTCTATTGGAGAAAACTGATTTTCCATCCACCAGCAGGAATAAGTGATATTTCAGTTGTTAACTTACCCCAGTGGCTAGGTTTTCATTCTTTCCTTCATTTGTTTTTTAATATAAGAAAATAAAATATAAAAAGATTAAACAAAAACTTACACTGAAGTTGTAAAAGGCAAACCAATGGAGGGAAAAGACCCCAAGAGATGGCATAAGAATGAGGCCCACTCATTTGCACACTCAGGAGTCCCATGAAAACACTAAACTGGAAGCCACAATATTTATTCCCAGGATCTGCTGCAGACCTCTGTTGGCCCTGTGCATTCTCCTGCAGTCTCTGTGAGTTCATATGAGCTTTGCTTATGTTGACTTAGAGGGTCCTGTTTTCTTGGAGTTCTCCGCCCCCTTACAATCTTTCAACCTCCTATTCCACAGGGTTTCCTGAGCTCTGAGGGAAAGGATTTGATGGAGACATCCTATTTAGGGCTAAATGTTCCAACATCTCTCAGGTTCTGCATAATTTCTGGCTGTGCATCTCTTTATTTCTTTCTTTCTGCTGCACGAGGCTGGTTCTCTGATGGCTGAACAAGGCACTGATCTATGAGGGTAGCAGAGTTATCATTAGGAGTCATTTGATCACTAAAGCTTTTATTTTTCTTTCTTAGAAAAGTATTATTCAGTTTTATCCCTGAGCTATCTAGTCTCAGTTCTTGGTTGCCCAAACAGTTTGGGAATGGGTTCCATCTTGTGGAGTGGGTCTTCAGAAAAACCAGTTATTGGTCACTTAGTTACACATGACACTGAAAAGCTTCTGCATAGCAAAGGACACCATCATCAGACAAAGCAGCAACCTACAGAATGGGAAAAGATTTTCATCAACTACACACGTGGTTGAAGGCTAATATCCATAATATATAAAGAACTCAAGAAACCAGATATCATGAAAACAAATAACCCAGTTGAAAATGGGGTACAGATCTAAACAGAGAATTTTGGATAGAGGAAACTCAACTGGCTGAGAAACACTTAAAGAAATGTTCAGTAGTCTTAATCATCGGGGAAATGCAAATCAAAAAAAGCTTTGAGATCTTACACCTTTCATCTAACACCTGTCCGAATGGCTTAGATCAAAACACAAGTGATAACTCATGCTGGCCAGGATGTGAACAAGGGGAACCTTCCGCCATTACTGGTGGGAGTGTAAACTTGTTCAGCCACAATGGAAATTAGTATAGTACTTCCTCAGGAAGATGATAAACTCAATCTACCATAACATCCAGCTGTACCAGTTTGGGGCATTTACCCAATGGATGTCTCATCCTATCACAGACACACTTGCTCAACCATAGTCATTACTGCTCTATTCATAAAAGCCAGACATTAGGAACAACCTAGATGAATAGATGAAGAAAATGTGATATATTTATACAGTGGAGTGTATCACTTCACCGTTAAGAAAAAACTGACATCGTGAAATTTGCAAACAAATATATTAAACTAAAAAAAAATCATTCTTAGTGATGTATCCCAGACTCATACAAATATGGCACATATTCTCTTATATGAGTGTATTAGCTGTAAAGTCAATGATGATCAAGCTATAATTCATTAGACCCACAGAGGATAGGTTATAGAGTAAAGCACTAAAGAAGCAACTCGCAACTTGTAGGTTGCAAGACCTCTATGGATTGAATGATCTCTTCTCATTGGTCACATATCAGATACCCTGTATATCAGATATTTACATTACAATTCACAATAGTAGAAAAATTACAGTTATGATGTAACATTGAAATAATTTTATGATGGGGGTTACTACAACAAAAGAAACTTTATTAAAGGGTCACAGCATTAGAAATACTGGACTAGAGGGACCAGATGATCTCATTCGGAAAGGGAAATACAATAGATAATAGATATGGGTGGGGAGCTGGAATGGGAGAATCGAGGCAGGAGAGAAAGGGTAGGGGAATTTGTGGGAGGCAACCCAGGGAGAGAAAGCTAATATTAAGGGTCATTTGAGGAGTAGTATGCAAACCTAATACAATAGAAACTTCATAAAATATAAACATATATGAAAGTAATGTAAATGATATAGCCAAATATTTACTGGGGATGCAGAGACCAAACTGGCTATCTCCTGCCACTAAATGAAGCATCCAGTGGTGGGATTAGATTATGTCTAATTGGGTTGTTGCCTAAAGGGGCCCCATGTGAATCCGTTGTAAGCAACCTGGACTGTTGCTAAAATTATAGGTTACTCTCCACAACGTGACAGCAAGGCCCCCATTGCTGAAGGCAACAGCTACACAGCTCACTGAAAATGGAGATGTCACCATGTGGTGGTGACACAAGCCTTTTATCCCAGCACTTGGGAGGCAGAGACAAGCAGGTCTCTGAGTTTGAGGCCAGCATGGTCTACAGAGCAAGTTCCAGGACATTCAGAGATACACAGAAAAGCCCTATCTCAAAAAAAAGAGAGAGAGAGAGAGAAAGAGAAAGGGGTAGGGAGAGAGAGAGAAAGGGGGAGGAGGGGAAGGAAGGAAAGGGAGAAAGAGAGAAAGAAAAAAAGAAAGAAGAGAGGAGAAGGCTCTATGCTGTCACCCTTACATTCCAGCACCTTTGATAAAGGAAGGAACAATGCATGCTATCAAAACAGAAACACCGTAAACACCAAGCCAGTCATGAAGCTTTTACTGACAATGTTGTGCTGTCTGTAAGATATGCTAGGGCACTTACTTATTCTTAGAATAACAAGCTGAGATATTTGTACCTTTAGCAATAGGTCAGCTAATATTTGTCATAAATTAAGTGAATTTGAGATTTGTTTTTAAGGGGAAATAGATTTTGTTGTCTAAAACTAAAATTTAGTTTCTACCATCTTCAATGAGGGTTCACATAGCATTGTTTCACACATTAAAAAAAAAACACAAACTTTTAAGGCACTTTGAAATACCTGAGGGATGCTGATTATTACAGTTTGGTTATGGAGTGTCACCCTACAGGAAATGCTCATGTGTTGATGACTTTGCTTTCGGGAGCACTTCTGAGAGATGATTGGGTCATGTTTATATAAGCTTCATCCATTGATTAATCAATTGGTGAGTTCTTAGCCAAAAGGGCTATTGGAAAGCAGAGCCTAGTTGGAGGAAGTGGGTCAGTAGAAGTTGTGCTATTGAATGATATATGAGAGAGAGACAGAGAGACAGAGAGAGACAGAGAGTTTTCTGACTTTTCTGGATGCCATGAGATGAGCAGCTTCGTGCTGACTTTTTCACCATTTTCCTACCTTGTCACAGTCACAGACTTAAAAACAATGGAACCAATCAACCATGGACCACTGATGTGGGATGCCCTTCTGTATATGTGTTTCTTTTATTGGTTGATGAATAAAGCTGTTTGGGCTAATGACTTAGCAGAGTAAAGCCAGGCAGAAAAACCAAACAGAGACATATAGAGAGAGTAGGTGGAGTCAAGAAGACACCATGTAGCTGCCAAAGGAGAAAGATGCCCAGAACACTTACCGTTAGGCCACAGCCTTGTGGCAATACAGAAATTAATAGAAATGGGTTAATTCAATATGTGAGAGCTAGCTAGAAATATACCCGAGTTATTGGCCAAGCAGTGTTGTAATTCATATAGTTTCTGTGGAATTATTTGGGCATGGGTGGCTGGGAAATCAATGAGCAGTCTCCAATTATAGACCACATCTCTGAAACCATGAGCCAAAAACTGTCTTTCCTCCTGCAGCTTGTTCACCTCAGGTATTTTGGCACAGATATGAAAACTCACTACCACAGAGATAAATGTGTGGCATACGTGCTATCCGTGGCTTTAAGCTGACCTGGGAATCTCTGTCTTTGTTTCTCAACAATTCTAAACACCCATGTCCAAATCTCAGGGCTGTAAATGTTAGCTAATGTCTGCAGAGTTTAGATAATGCTTAATATAACAAATCTCTTTGCTTAATTCTTTGGAAAGGTATTCATCTTCAATGTGACATTTTTATTAGTTTTCTCTAATAACTCAGTGGTGAATAAAGAGTCTAATAAGGGGTGTTGAAAGCAATCCTTAGAGTAGAAAGGTCACAAGTTTAAGAAACAAGATATAAGTTTGAGTCACTGCTCTGCTTATTATGGGTTGCATGACCTCCAGCAACTCATTCACCTCTAGGAGATCCCAGTGCAGTTTTTGCAGAATGAGGAAGACATGCAGCATGGGGCTGCTGAGCTCAGCCATGGCAGCGTCTGCTCGCATGTTCTGCATGGTGAGCATGAGACTGGCAAGCTCCTTTCACTGCTACACACTTCGTGCGGGGAAAAGTGCTGGTTGCTGGGTAGTACAGTCCTAGTTTGATACTATTGGCAAGGGGCTCTGATTTAATTTAGAAACATACAATTCCCCTAATTTATGAACACTTCCAAGATCTCTTCCTTTCCCTGTGCTCATTCTGCTTCTACAACTCTTGGTCTTATCTGTGTATAATAAGTTAATTAGGTCCAAATAACATAAATATGCCATTTCTCACATTGTGATATGCACTCTGTGGTTACAAAAGTGTCGAGGGTGTGCAAAGCAGAAGCCTATTAATATTCGAATATTAGTCCAGCTCATAGCTGGAAAAAGCTCACTCATAAACCCATTTTCTGTCCACTTTCACACAGCAATGACACTCATCATCACAATTCTGTTGCCTACTTAGGTTTTTCTGTATAGCATTTTCTATTAAACAGGGGAAATAAAAGCCTAGCAAGGCTGCAGTGAAACCAGTAGAGCCTCGGACTACTGATAACCTCTTCAACGGAAACAACTCCTCGGGGAAGGCAAAGATACCAATTCTATCAAGAATTATAAAGATGTTTCTACTTTTAATCAATAATTCTTCGGTTGGAAGGATGCCCTAATGAAACAACACACAAAATGGGAAGTAACGGGCACAAGATGCTCAGCGCTGCGTTGTCTGCAATAGCAATACTATTGAGGGAATGAAGATTCAGCCAATGGTTCAGTGAGTTTTGAAACATCCGAACAGTGTTCTGTAATGAAGCCATTAAAAACAGAGTGAATAGTATCAATGTAGAAACCCAGGACCCCCTATAATACAGTGTTGAATGAAGAGAAGACATGCAGAATGAACAGAACCACATAGCAGTAGCATAAAATTTCACCCAACTGTATCAGAAATTACATTAAATGTAAATGGTCTTAATACTATGAGTGAAAGTTGTGTCTACGAGTGAGCTCTTTCCAGCTAGGAGCTGGACGAATAGTCCAATACTATTATGCTTCTGCATTACACATACTTGGCCCTTGACACTGACTGTTTGGAAGTAACTCTCAGACTCCATATCACGTAATATAATAATATGAACTGGCATATTTGGATCGAATTAACCTATAATGCACTGCACGCTGTTTATAAGAGACATACTTTAAATATAAATAGGAAAGTTAAGAGGGAAAACAAGAAAAAAGCCAGAACATGGAAATGCTAGAGAAGAAAAGCTGAATGGCTATATTAATGTCAAACAAAATGTATTTTTTCCACAGGTATTTAAGGAAGGAAATATGAGAGAAGAGAAGACATTTCATGATAACTTCAACAGCAACACAACAACTCTAAACAAAGAAAATAAAATCAGTCATTAAATGATTCTTTAAGCCAAAATGTCTTTAGAATCCTTTCGGTATTTAAAGTTGAAGTAAAACTGCTCTTGTATAAACTCCTTTATAAATGGGGGATATAAGAATGTTCCTACAGCAGGACCTGAACCTCACCTGGGCAATACAATAAAGCCAACCTAGTTGGCAGCGGCTTGGGTGAGCCAACCCTGAAGTTGTGAACATCAAGAGCTGTTCCCATTACCCATCTGTCACGCAGCAGCATGGGCGAGGGAGAGATGTCCCCCATCAATGCCTGAGGCAGGTGGGAGAGCTGGCCCTGCCCCTCACCAGCTGCAGCACTCAGGAGAGTGGCCCCTATACCATGCCGGAACAACATGGTAGAACTGACCCTGAAGGTGTAGGTGTGGGAGAACCAATCCTGAGGGCATAAAAGCAGAAAAACTGGCCCCTCCCCTTGCTCATCACTGCAAGATGAACTAGACAGGGCAATGCAGGAGAAATGGCCCTGGTGTTGAGGATGAGTGAGAGCTGGCAGGCTGACCAACCCTGCAACTACCCAGGCCCAGAACCAGGATTATGAGTTGGTCCACCCCAACATCCACCCCATCTATGATCTGCTGGAGCATGTGAACGGACTGGTCCTGCAAACCCATAGCTGCAGGAATGCCACGACACAGGGTAACAACAGGATAACCAAGAAGAGTTCCAGTGAAGATCCAGTATCGACAGTGTAGAAGAAACCAGAGGCCTCAAACCTGACCAAGGACTCTTTACAATGAGCACTTGCAAGTAAAGATATATGAATAAAGTTTACTGTGTGATTCACTGGTCACACCACAGCTTCCATTTCCATGACAAGATTGATTTTTCCTTTTCCTTTTTTCTTCTTTTTCTCTTCGGTTTTATATTATTTGGGGGTAGGAGGTTTCAAGGGCAGAGGGCAGATATGACGGGATGGGAAATGAATGGGGTGGAGATGCATGATGTGAAATCCACAAAGAACAAATAAAAGGAAAGTTTAAAGTGTATGTTCCTAACTTGTCGTAACAAGGCCAGAATTGCCAGACAATTGAAGCATGTTGAAAGCTTAAGTTATGATTTTTGTCACTGTATCAAATTATTGTAAAATATGTTATATAACCAATGCTTGGGCATAATGAAAAGGTAACATTATTGCTCAACAGTATTTGTCTTAGGGATGCAGTGATTTGAAAGCCAGTGTGGCTCTCAGTGTTAGCATTCAGAGGCAAGAATGAAAAGGTTCCTATGAGAGGCAGGGAAAAAGAGAGATGTACATAGTTCCATACAAGTAATTTGTTTAAGGACAGATAGAGAGTAACTATTTTTGTTTGGTTGGTTTTTGGGTTGTTTTTTGAGACAGGGTTGCTCTGTGTAACCCTAGCTGACCTGGAACTTGTTCTGTAGACCAGACTGGTCTCAAACTCATAGAGATCTACATATCTCTGTCTTCTGAGTGATTTTAACTATTAATAAGTGAATCCATTAAAGTTGTAGGATGGTAGGTAAATATAGATAACACATATGGACTTATATATTCATATAAATTTGAAAATTACTCAAGTACAAATAATATCAAGAAAAATTGGATTGCATTATACTAAATCTGAGAAAGATGTGCTAAGCCTTTGAACTGAGAACTCCATATTACTGCTGAGAAAGTAAGATCTAAATAAATGGGAAGGCACAAGAATTTTGGAAAATGGTACTACATTCACACTTAAAGGCTCACCAAGTACTTTTCTGGTCACTGGTTACATGAATCTAAATCTTCTAGGGAAATACCAAGAACCTAGGGTAGTCAAGAAATCAATTCAGAACAAAACGGAAGCATGTAGGACTGACAGCACCAGAATTGGAAACTGCCTACAAAGCCGGGTAATTAGGAAAACTCAGTTTTCCTAAACTGCATGATACAGAAAAAAAGGACGATGAATGACAGAACAGAGTGAAGAAAGGACCTGAAACACCATCACTGTCTTTCCCAAGAAGCAACCACTGCAGTCAGGGGCTTCGGGTACTTGTCTGGGCAGGACGGAGGGATGCTTGGGAAAATGAGATCCCCTTTTATCTACGTGTCATACACAAAAATCCACTTGCATTTAAATGTGAAAACAAACCACTTTAAAGATGACTTGAGAAAACTTTAGGTAGACTAGTAATTCTTAAAACAAGAAAAACATATTGGATTTCATTGATGCTAAAGGCAGCTGTTTTTCAAAGGGTCTCTGGAGAAGATAGATTAGCCACTTAGGAGGCTTGATTGTTTATTTCCTATATAGCAAAGGGAAGGTGTATTTGGAATCCACAAAATAGCTACAAATCAATCAAAAAGAAATAAAACTGGGGAAAAAAAGAAATAAAACTGAAAAATGAGGGAAAGACTTGAGTAGACAGCTTCAGGAAGCCAGAAAATGATGGACAACCTTCAAGAGGAAGCTCGGGACTTTGTTAAAGAATTGGGAACGAAAGCCACAATGATGTGTCACAGGCTAGTACAGCCGAGACCAGACCGAAGAGAAACAAGCCAGAGGTCTCACACACCATGCGGGAGGACTTTGGAGTTACACTGATGCCACGATAGAAGACAGATCAGCTAAAATTAGAAGTGTTGAGTACTTCAGGTGGCAAAGACTGGGTAAAACTAGTAAAGTTCACCAGCATTCAACTAAAGTCAGTAGAAGTGTGAATTGCTGTAAACATGTTTAAAAGCAGTGTTGCTACAGACATGAGTACTCAACTCTTGGCATTTTGTACAAGAAAGATGAATATCTGTCCATCTTTACAAATCTTGAGCTGAGCGGTGGTAGCACACACCTTCAATCCCAGCACTCAGGGAGACAGAGGCAGGTGGATCTCTGTGAGTTCAAGGCCAGCCTGGTCTACAGACTGAGCTCCAGGCCAGTCAGGGGTACACAGTGAGACTATGTCTCAAAAAAAAA
>NC_022010.1:38643812-38655977 GCF_000317375.1 Microtus ochrogaster
GAGAGAGAGAGAAACAGAGTGAGAAAGACAGGAAGGGAGGGAGAGAGAGAAAGAAAGATTCTTAAATAAAAGTACTCAGACCAGCTGTATTTATGAAAGCCAAGGAAAGTCTAGCAATAGAAGAAGCATAGTAAATTTTGTGCTGTCATCCAATGGTATACCACAAAGCAGTTTTTAAAAGTAACGTCTAATATTTATACCAATGTGGATACATTCCAGACAACACGGTGAGTAAATCAAGTCCTGAAAAAGCAGTATATGACTCCAGTACAAGTCAAGATTGAACAGGAGTGATTGACAGCAGCTGCTGAGCTGTATGCTTGAGTGCCATACTTCATTGACATCACTGTGTTTATCCATGCCAATAAAATGTGTAAGAGAAAGAGAAGTGGGGTGGGTTTGCTTACAAGATACTATGTCCCAAGCAAATGAAAGGAACTTTAATGGATTTAATGGGAATATGTGAGAAAGGGGGAAAAAGGACCTCAAATTTAAAGCTCCAATAAATGAAAAGCCTGGACTTGGTGGTGCATACTTCAGTGGCTCTGCCTCCTCTCCCTTAGTGAGTTATTAGGACACTTTGGACTATATAGCAAGTTCCATGTCAACTGGGCTATATGCTGAAGCCCTGTCTCCAAAATGACAAATAAATAATATTTCTATTTGAAGTAGGAAGTTTGCTGACATAATCTTAGGCAGGAACTGGCATCCATGAAAGTAGAGGTAAAATCATATCCCTACTAAAGAACTGCCAAGATAGGTAAAGATGCAATGATGGTTTGAATGAAAATGGCCCCATAGGCCATGGGAGGTGTTGCCTTGTTGAAGTAGGTGTGGCCTTACTGGAGTAGGTGTGGCTTTGTTGGAAAAGGGTGTCACTGGGGGTGGGCTTTGAGGTTTCAGATGCTCAAGCCAGACCCAGTATCTCTCTCTTCCTGCTGCCTGCCACGATGTAGAACTCTCAGATGCCTCACCAGCACCATATCTACCTGTGTGCTGTCATGCCTCCTGCCGTGATGACGAAGGACTGAACTCCTGAGCTGTAAGCCAGCCCCAATTAAGTGTTTTCCTTTATAAGAGTTGTTGTGGTCATGGTGTGCATTCACAGCAACAGAAACCCTCACTAAGACAGATACTTGTAAGACTTATTTCTGAAGCTGGGAATATCTTATTATCAAAATACCCACCCGACTACTTGGGAGTCTGAAGCAAATTTCTAGTTCAAAGCCTGCCTGGGGTACAAAATGAATTCAAGGCTAAACTGGGAAACTCAGTGAAGCCCTGTCTCAAAATAAAAGTCACAAAAGGTCCAGAGATATAGCTCAATGGCAGAAAGCTTGTCCAACATAAAGAAAGTCCTGAACTCAGTCTTTAGTATGAGGATGGGAGGAAAAGAAGAAAACTGGAGGAGGGAGAACGAGAGGGAATGCAGGGAGAATGGGAAGGAAGAAAGGAGCTTATAAAGATCTAAGCAATATTCTGAAGTAGGTGTTTTCCTGAGCAAAGAGGAAGAGAAGCGATATTTTTGCTTCCTTGACAAATGAGCCTCCTAGACCTTGGTGAGAGTCCGTTGTAAACCGCTTCTCAGCTTTCCCCAGGTCCCAAGTGGGATTTGAGGTCTTACTGAAAGCATTACTGCTTTACCTGGCATTCCTTTGTTTCCTTTGTTCTAATGCTCCCCTTGGCCAGTACTTTCTGATGACAGCTTATCATAATACATTTCCTTTACGCTAATTAATCTCAAGTATAATTTAATTTTGATGACTCTTCCTCCAAACAGGGTCACTGGATATTTTTTTCCTAACGATTTGTATCATACAACACCAGGAACGTCCACTAAGAGATGGAGTTTAGAAATGGGAGGGAGGAAAATAACCAGAGATCATTTAAATGAAGATATAGGGAAGGGGATGGGAAGATAAAGTTGTTCTTTCCACACAGTTCCTTGCAGACACTGAGTCTTGCCGCCTGTTACCCATGTGATTTCGGGCTTTGATTTCCTGAAGTCTGTCCCATCTCTCTATTCTGGATAACACTAGTAACACACCCCTGGGAGAGTGGCCATGACAAAGGGAGGGATGTAAGAGAGGTAAAGGAGACTCCTTGAGAACAGTGGTTTGTAAGAGCTTCAGCCAAAGGAGAGGTGGCTCAGTTTCTGGTTGCTGCACGCCAATTAGGGCTGGCAATGGGATCAATCTACCTTTCAGGAGGCGAGAAACCAGACCTGCCACCATGTAGTGGCAAGATGTCGGGTGACTCAGTTTGAGAGTTTTTCTCTCTAAACACCGCCATTCTTTGGTTTCTTGATTCTGACTAGAGTTCTGAATTTCAGACACCAGGAGGTAGCCCTCAGCTCTGACTGTTTTCACTAAATCCAGGACACAGAACCTGGGATCGCGAGTGACAACGAAGTACACGCATGCTGTTTCTACAGAGGCTGTTGCATATAATGTCATAGTTCACAGCCAAGGCTCTATGCAGGTCTGACAAGATAGCCCTGGTTCTTCATGCCACATCCCAGTGCCTTCTAGAGCTCTTTTCTTCTATTCCTTTCTCTACCACTTGCCAACTATGTCTTAAATTGGCTGAAACTTGGACTTCTCACGTAAAAAATGGAGCCACTTATAGAACACAACAGAAACAGTTTGGTCTCAGTTAAAGGCTGAGCATGTGTCACGAGACAATCAAATTCAAATCAACTCCATTACTTAGGCAGCTGTACAACTTCGGAAACCCATGGCACATGTCCTGGTGCCTCCCTTTCCTCCTTCATAAATGGGAATAATCAATAACCATCTTCTGCAGGTGCACCGAGATAGTAATAAGACAACCCAGAAAGCATGCGCCCTGGTCCCTGCGGCGTTTTGAGCACTCAGTATGTGTGGAGTTAATATCGTCACGGCTGCTACACACTTCAACAATACTTCCGCAGATTAGCGGCTAGTTCTTCTGAACTCATTGTAGAATAATTTGGCCACAGGCAACATGCAGAACAAAATGTTATTTCTAAAGGTGATTGATCCACTGGCTTAAGTAGATCTTTTACTTTCCCCAAAGAGGACAAGTTGTCAAAGTGAAAGTCAAAGACAGGCCCCAAATAACACTGCTTGCCTTTATGGTCTATGAAACTGGAGGAAAGGGCTTGAGGGAAGACCAAATTAATTCAAAGATTAGCTGAATGTAGTAACTACATACTAAATCATGAACTCACACATATACAGTGTAGGAGATAGAAATACAGCTTGTGTAAGGAGAAAGCAACGTAATAGAGCATCCTGCCTCTGAGGCTTATGCAGTGCGATCCCGTATATCTTCTATTACTTAACTGAGCCCCACTTTCCACAGGCATAAAATGACATCTGATGAGGTACAGGCTTGGAGAAAGCACTTCTCACAGTCCTTCTTTGTTCTCACACAGGTAGCTCCTACTCTTGCCAACAGAGGAGGATCCGTGATGGGTGAGATTCCCGAGGGAAGGAATATTCGAGTGTCGGGACATTCCTGCTGCTGAATTTTTCACTGTGTCTGGAATAGCAACTGACTAGTTTCCACGGCTTTTTTATTCTTGTCTCCCGTTCATGGCTATGGCCATCTGAAATTCTAGGTTGGATATGCACAGCTGTCGGCACAGCAGTACATGGATGAAGTGCTCAGGAACGAAGGCTTTATTTTACAGTTTACAGCACATTCCCTCCACCTTACAGCGTCATGGTACAGAGTTACTTACTGATCCAAGACATAGCAAAAACCCTCTCCCTACTGCAGTTGCCTTCTGGAAAGAGCAGTGACAGTTGAGTTTGCTTTTGCTTCTGTTTGTGTTTTGCTTGTGGTTTTCTTTACTATGACGTGTCTGGCTATTTTATGGGCGAGAATGTTCTGACTGTCTTAGAACATTTCTCTGTGCAAACATCCTGCTTTAGTCTCTTTAATCAAGGCCGAGGACATCAGTTTCCTTCTGGGAGGGCAGAATTCACAAGATGCTGTCTTTTCCTTTCAAGCACCAAGCCCAGCACCACCTTTCTGTTTATTAACAATTCCCCATGTGTCTCGTCTGTTTGGACACACCACATCACATCTCCTTAAATTTTCATGGCGAGAGATTCCTAAAACTCTACTCTCTTCTCTACCCATGCCAGGACATCAAATTTCTCTTCAATGTCAAGGCAATATTATGCACATTAAGTGGATCACGTTGGTGTGATCTTCATTCACAAGCCTTTTATCTCAATTTGGCTACATGTGGTAATTTATACCATCACTGAATACCAGCCTAGGCATATCTTTGCACATTATATCTTGCATTCCTTCAATGGACAGCACTTTTTGTAGGAAGAGGAAGTCTTTGTTTTATTTAGATTTGTATGTTTACTTATTTTTAAAGATCTGAGACAGAGATTTTCCCTCTCTGGCCTGGAACTTACTACGTGGACAAGACACTGGCTCAGAACTTTGAGTGACCCTCATGGTTCCTCATTTCTGCAGTTATAAGCTGAGCCACCACACCTAGAAGAGAAGGTCTTGAATCACATCTGCTTTTGCAAATATTTCTTGATTATTTACTTATCTGTCATTTAATTTTCATAATAGTCAGTGAAATTGGCTTTGTTGGTTATTTAAAATAAATATGATTTATATTTATAAATTATTCTATTTGTAGAACAACAAACTAAATTTTGGTGATGTGAAACAATTGTTAAATTGTTCAGCCTACTACACTCTGCCTTGTGTTTTGTTTAAGAGTCAGAGAGACCCTTCGGTCAATAGCAATGCCAGTCAAAACCCAGCTCTTAAAAAATAAATATACTGTCACTATGTTATGGGCATCACCATAGCCAACTAATTCTACCATGCAGTTATAAGCTTTTCATGCAAGTGAGGGGACAACCAGGGACACTTGTTGGTGAAACAATTGAGTGTAGACTGTAGGATAACAACATGCTGACAGACTAGCAGAGACAGTTTCTAGAACCAATGTTTGCTCTGCCTTCAGGCCAGGGAACAAAATGAGATGCTCTCTGACAGGTCATGTGGGAAATAAAAGCATCACTGTTCAAAGGAGGAGGCTCAGAAAGTTTTTGGATCCAATTCCTTGCTATGAAAAAGACAATGATTCTATGTTTGGCAAGTGGGAGTCCACTATGTGCTTCAGAGGGTTTCAGTCCTTCACAGGCCGTGTATACCCTCATAGGCCAACTAGCTTTCTAGTGCCACTTACTGACCTTAGCTGCTTGAAACAACAGAAAGTATAGAACGATGTATTCTTAAATCTTTTTCTGAAAGTGTATTTCATCATGAAAACCCAGGCTAAAAACTCTCAGCTCCTTCTCCAGCACCATGTCTGCCTGCATGCCACCCACCCCATAATGATAATGGACTAAAGCTCTGAACTACAAGGCAGCCTCAATTGAATGTTTTCTTTTGTAAGAGTTGCTGTGGTCATGGTGTCCACTCTCAGCAATAGAAACCCCAGCTAAGACAAACACTGAAGAAAACTCGGAAGTTTTCTCTTTAAGCATGGACTCAGCAGAACCAGCTTTATTTTTACTGCTCTGTCAAACAAACTGCTCCGAAGATCTCCCGGAACTAATTGTTTATGGCTATATAAACTGGTAAAATTCACTCTTAATAAAAATCAAACACTTCCCCTGCTGTTTCACACACAGCTAACCAAGCCTATATCTCTGCCATGCCTCACCATATACATTACTAGACATTTAAAACCAATGAGGCCTGTTAAGGTGTATCTACAGTATCTGTTCCACAATCCAGCCTAAAGGAACTTTTAATCTTCTTTCTATCCCTGATATTATCTCTCCTTCACAGTCATGTATCACATGGAGATGGATAAGCTTATTTTCATTCAAGTTGTTCAAGATATTAACTGGTACCACTAGGAAGCCAGTAGAACTACCTTTTATATTTGAATATGCACTTTTCAATGTTGATCCTTTGGCTGTCCTTTGAGAGAATGGGGGTATCCTTTAATGGGTGTAAGGAATGTACAACATTACGTGCAATGAACTATAGACTCGCATCTGATTTTTCATAGAAACTAATCTTCATACATTTGTCTCTATGACGGTGGCACTCAGGCATTTCCCATTTCCCAAGCTTTCATCTGAGAAAGGGGAAATAGATTTAACACAGCCTGTCTGCCTGCATCTTCCCATTTGCATATCCTAAACATAATGTAAATGAATGCCGTTCTTGTCATAGCATTTTCCATGTTCTGGACTTGACCCTCACAAAACTTACCTGGTAAAAGGGCAAGTGGTTCTGGTTTCAGACAACCAGCCAAGTCTAGAAAGATTTCCACACCATTTGATTAACAGCAGCCCGGATCCCCTGCCTTAGAGAAGTTCCTGTCTGTGGGACAATCATTACCACCATGCGAAATGTTATCCTTGTTATTCTCTGTCCTCCACGCCAGTCATTTTCTCTTTTTGAGTTGTTCCCATTTGTGATCTTGACAGCCAAGCAGTCAGTATCAGCACCAAAGGAGAGCACGGGGCACCATTTGTGAGTGAAAGTGATACTGGCGACCCTCATGTGGCCTAAGTGAAGACCATGCTCAGAAGCATGGTGAGTTCTCATAAACAGAGGATGCTGAAGGAGAGGCCAATGTGTACACAGTGTGCCTCCAGACCTGTCGGTACCACAGGAGATGAAGCAACCTGGGGATGATTTTCTCAACGATGGCAGTGAGTCCGGCTGTGATGTGAGCACAGAAGCAGCCAGCAGAGCCTTCATTCCCGGCATCCAGTCCCTAAAAGCTGCTGAAACCACAGTCCAGTACCTGACCTGAGGGGGTTTGTGGCTGAGATGATACACTTCAAGTTTCAGAAGATGACAGAGTCCCCTGGATTCTACCCCAGGATAGGAAACTTGTTAAAGACCTCACTTTCAAGTCAGTAGAGAAACAGAAGTGTGAGCGGTGTGTGACCCAGCGCCGGGCCTTTGCTGGTAACTGGACTAAAATGATAGATGAAACCTCTTTCCTGCTGGTCTTGCCCATATCTAAAATCTACCCAAGATAACTGTTGTCTCAACTTAAATCCATATTACAAATAAGAAGCCTGGGCTCCCTGGTTTACTGTATTTACTCTCACTGACAACAATCTGATGGGGCCAGTGGGGTATGAGTTGGTTTAGCAAAGGTATGTGGAAGACTTGTACTATTTTTGGATTGTGAGTGTCTGCCAAAAGTGATGTTTTCTGTCTTTTATACATTGTTTTCGCTTCCTATAGCTGCTATACATAAGCATTAAGTTTACATCACTTTTACAAAGAAAATTATAAACTATTTTAAATTCATTGTTCAACTTTAACAACCAAATGAAAAAAATCAGAGATGAACAACTTTATCTTGTTTGGGGTTTTTTGTAAGGTTTACAGGCAAGAATTTTAATAACACTCTTGCTTTTATATCTTAATTCTTCAGATACACTTAACAAATGTATCCACCTTTGTGGACAGAGATTAAATAAACTTTCTGATACATAAAAACTAAAACAATACATGTCATTCATTGAGACCGTCCTTGATTTTCTTATTGATGTTCAATAGAAGAAAACTCAAGAATCTATGTGCACATTCACACACCTGGTACAAACACATTTACACATGTATGCACACATGCGTGCACAAATGTACATACACACATGCACATGAAGGATCCCATGGGTCCCTATGTGTGGGAACAGAAACACAATGATGTCTTCATCAAGGTTTAGAAGGAACTGCACTGTGTTCCAGACTCTGGGATTCGCTGTTGCCTGCCTTCCTGCCTTTTTTACCTAGACTCTCTCAAACCAAAGTGGCAGTGGCAAGTGACTCTGGCTAAGTAACTGACCTAACAACCCAAGTTTAAACCCCAGTCATCCTGAGGCCAAGAGCATCCCACTGGGCCTTGTGATACAGTTAGCATGTCTGTGTTACACAGGCTTTTAGGACTGTCAGTGAAGCTGGGGGTTCTTCCAGAACACTAACAAGAGAGAAGAAAAGTCGGCCTGTGAATAGCGGAGTTGGAAGACGCACCTGGCAGAGGCACAGCTTTAGGACGAAGAAAATAAAGGGGAGAGACCCAATTAGAGCTGGGGTTTGGGAAGGCCAGCAAAGGCCTGTAAAGTTAGTGTGTCTTTCCTCCCAGTCACTGTGCTGGCAAAATGAGCCTGAGATCACCTGGACCGGTGACAGGACAGTGGGTGTTCCGTTGATCTACTTCGGAGGACTCCAGCCTGTGAGTGGGAGTCGAGAATGACGGTGGAGCTCAGCTCTCCAAGCTAATGCGAGGCGGTCTAGTTATGCTGAGCTCAGCAGAATAACCCCAGGCCTCCCTGGAAGAATTCCCAGGCCTTCTCCATCTGCTTAAGATTCTTCCTGGGTATGGAGTGAAGCAATTTATTATTTGCTCTAACAGTGTCTACTTTTCACCTCAGATTCTCTGGCCCGCTTGCCACAGATCGTCTACTTAAAGTGGTGTGTGGAAACAGAAGTCACACAGGGCCTGGAGAACCTTCAGGGCTGGGAGAGCAGGCGAGGAGATGCTGGAAGTTTCACTGTTCTGCAGCCCCCAATGCAAACACTAAGCCAGACCCAGGCTGACACGGATCTAATGGTTGTTTTTCTTCAGAAATTTCATTTCTACAGCATATGATCTAGCTCTTTGACTGTTGGACTAAAAACTCCAAACGTTTTCGACTTTCCTTCTCTGAACTCTACAGGTTCCACAGCACTGAGCAATGGACTGCAAAACAATGGTTTTCTGGAGCTGAGTCACAGATTCCTGGTCACCTCACCCAGTTACCCACAGGTTGGAAGAAAGCTTGCCTCTGTGCTGCCTGCCCTAGAGTAAGGTTTGCTGAGGAGGCTCCATGGCCAACCTCCCTCCCAGAATGCCTTGACGATGTAAGGTTATTAGAACACTGTTATTCCCAATAGTAATCCCAGTAGAGGTTTCTAGTGGACAACTCTATAAGTACTTGATCAACTGTAAAAAAAAAAGAAAAATAGAAAAATAGAAAACCCTAGCACCGGCCCATTCCCAGCCCTCCCAGCCCTCCCATTGCCCCTGTAAATGGGAGGACTAAAATGCCAAACGCAACACGCAGTTAGGAAACAGTGAACACAACGCGAAGCTATGTGAAAAACATCAGACCATACAGTGGTGAACGGAGAATCAGATCCTAGAGCGGGATGCTATCGCCAAGTCCAGTGAGGTACAGCGATGCCTCCGAGTGGGCTACCTTTGTCATTTCTAATTCCCCAGAAGCTCCAATAAGAAGTGAGAGGAAGCTGATAGAATTACCTTGTATAATAGATTCTATCCAACTCAATCTACCTGAAATATCGTTTTGACATGTAACCAATACAGAAATTATTGACAGCGTATTTTAGCTAAATTCTCTGTCTAACATGTCTTTTACACATAGAGGACCTTTCCGTTTGGATCAGGGCCTCTGTCGCACTTGAAAGAAAAACACAAAGTAGCCATCTTACTGCACAGTGTAGCTGTAGATGTAATTACTTACTAATAAATAAGTATAATTGATTAATTAGTTACCAATGTGATAAATAAGATTAATGAATAAGAACAGTAGAGCTACAGGTAATGATTTCTGAAGGGCTGAAGAGACCAGGTGGGAACCTGACCCCTTCTGATATAGAAGCCATGATTCTGGGTTCATTTCGGCCTCTGTTCGGTCTGTTGTCTCTTTGTCATTTTCTCAAGTCCTCCTCTCATTGCCCCTATCAGGGACACTGCTGGAGTGCGGACAGGCCAGAGTATAAAGAGTCAAGGAACGGGCTGGATTTCCAGTCTAATGACCTTGGATGAGTTACCTAATCTCCTTGGTCTCAGATTTCTTTTCTAAGTAATAGGATTAGCTCCTTCGGTATTGCCTTCTAAGGACTGAGTGAAATCATAAATATGAACTGCCCAGCATCAAACGGACACTATAGAGCTTTCAAATTTTTAGTGGCTATTTTTTTTTTTTTACGATTTATATAAGTTTAGAATGAGGGGCAGAAGGGAAAAAAGCAAGCAGAAAAGAAAGAGGAAAATTGAAGGTGCTGAAGTCTCGGACTCAGCCTCACTTCTCAGCACTTGGTGCCTCGAGTCTCCCTTGATCTCAGTAACTTGGTGACTTCCACCAGAGCACCAAGCCCAGGCTGTGCAGACAAACCAAGAGAAAAAGAATAAGAAAAGAAACTTCCTGTTTTCACCAGTCTGTCCAATGCCATAATGACCCAGGTGGCCAGGGGGAGAAACCTCAGTGAGCACCATGGAGGGGGACATACCCCCGTGACTCTAACAAGTGTCTTGGACACTTTGCACAGTCCACTTCTCACAGACTCTGTCATCCAGAGCTAGCACTTGCTTGGTTTTTGCAGGTTCCCCACCATGTTACCAGACCCATACCCTGCCGGGTGCTAGAGCTAGCACCATGGCCGCCACACTCTCTCCTCTACTGTCCCTGCAAAAACAGCCCTGGCCCACCTGTTGAAAGCATGAGCGGAGGGGCGACTCACCAGCTCGTTCTCCTCTCCCTCATTGAGCAAAGCCTGGTGGCCATTCTTGCTCTTCTCCATCTAGAGCAGCGTGTGTGGCTTCGTTCCGACTACTGCGTGGGGGACTGCGGGAGCCACCTGCACCGCTGTGATTCAGGCGCTGCTTGTCATCGCTGCTCCCAGGTGCTTACAAAACCCGCTGGCACCTTGCCGCTTAGAGCAACAAAGAAGAAAGGGAAGGCTCTCCACAGCCACGGGATTGGTCTGCTAATTTATCTGTTTGATGTGTGTTTTTTCTTCCTAGTGTTTATTTACTGAGCTACATGTGCAGTGCCTCCAGACTGAAGGAATGATGGGGTGTGGGGGGAGCTGTTGTACTAAAAAGTAATTTCACATGCAGCCCCTGAAAGTCCCCACCAAAGAACAGGAATGGCCACCGTGCTAAAAGGACAAGGCAATCCAGTCCCATATGTCTCCTGAGCGCTGCGGAAGCTCTGGAATTTAGAGAAGCTATGAACACAGTGAACATGGTCATGGAAACTGGAGGAAGGGGGAGTGGGACCCCTCCTGGAATCAGGGGGAAGAAATGGAATTTTAATCCCTGCTCTGCTGATGACACTGGATACAACACTTATAATCTGAGTTTCCTGTTTCTGATATGTAAAATGTCAATGGTAATTATAGGGATGATAGGAGGGTTCGTGATGATGTTTGTGAAAGGGCAAGTGTAGCTTCTGCCTCCTCCAGGGAGAGACAGGCAATCATCTCTGCCGCAATCATAGCGTTAATCAGGGAGAGGTGCTTTGGAAAATGAACTATGGAATAGCTTGATTCCACAGTTTACAAAACTGGAAGGGAGGGAGAGAAAGCAAGAGAACTGAGTACTAAGGATATATAACCTGAATTTTCCACCCCTGAATACTCACTTTTGAATTTGTTTTTCTCAAAGGAAGTAAGAAAATGGACCCATTCTTGGGTTAGTTAACTTGTCAATTTTTAATTAAGCACACACACATACACACACACAGAGAGAGAGAGAGAGAGAGAGAGAGAGACAGACAGACAGACAGACAGACAGACAGAAAAAAACAGAGAGAGAGAAAGAGATTTTTTTTTTTTTGCCATTTTCCTTGTGGTTTCTTGCCTCTAGTCCCCTGGAGGGAATCCTTGACCCTTTGCTGTGGGAGAAAGTTGACGAAGGTAAAAAGCATCACCCATTGCTTGAGTACACTCATGTGTCCTCCTCAACATTCAGGGCAGATCAAGGTAATTCCTGACCCCTGGGAGGCATCACTTGATGAGAACGAGCACAGGGTTGCAGCTTTTCATGTCAGCAAAGCGACTGAGGTGTTCCTTGTCTGGAAACCTAACGGTGTCCCAATGCTGCAGTCCAATGTCAAGTTCAGATGTGAGGATTTTATCAAGCCCCAGGGAAAGGCATGCATGGCACTCTTGGTCTTTTACTCATAATCCCACTGGTGTTTCCTGCTGAAGTAATATCAGGTTTGTGTCTGGGTGACATGACTAAAATGAAATGTACCAGTGAGTCATGGCTTGTCTAAAGTGGGTCCAGGACTGCATCTAAATAATGACAATAAAGATAACTAACGGCAGCTGGAGGGGCCGATTGTCCTGGTATTGAAAGTTTTTTGTTGT
>NC_022010.1:38658768-38661220 GCF_000317375.1 Microtus ochrogaster
AGAGAGAGAGAGAGAGAGAGAGAGAGAGAGAGAGAGAGAGGAAAAGAGGGAGAGAGAGAGCAGACTCCTACACATTGTCCTCGGGCCTCCATGTGTACACGGGGCATGTGCACAGCCCCCGCACACACATATGTATGTTTATAAATATGTATGTATGTATGTATGTATGTATGTATGTATGTATGTATGTATAAAAAGGAAATGAAGATAAAAATCTATGGCTCTGTGAAGTTGAAAATTCAGTGTGAAGAAACAACAGGTAGAGCAAATTGATAATTTGGGTCTATAGTTTAGTAGGCAATCCTATGTCCATGAAATGAATAAAGGCCTGTGTGAACACAGCATTCTAGAGAGGGAGGAAGGTCATAGGAGTGGGGGCTGGGGACAAGGGGCCAATGGTACAGCATTTTTAAATAAGATGGTCAGAGCTGGATTTGTAGAGACCTGAGGAGGGCACATTTAAAGAATGTTGTTAGACACATTGGCACAGGAGACCACTTCCTAAATATAACCCCAGTAGCACAGACACTGAGAGCAGCAATTAATAAAAGGGACTTCCTGAAACTAAGAAGCTTCTGTAAAGCAAAGGACATGGTCAACAAGACAAAACGGTAACCTACAGAATGGGAAAAGATCTTCACTAACCCGACATCGGACAGAGGGCTGATCTCCAAAATATACAAAGAACTCAAGAAACTTGACATCAGAAGAACAAATAATCCAATAAAAATATGGGCATAGACATAAACACAGAACTCTCAACAGACAAATCCCAAATGACTAAAAGACACTCAAGGAAATGTTCAACATCCATAGCCATTAGAGAAATGCAAATCAAAACAACGCTGAGATTCCATCTTATAGCTGTCAGAATGGTCAAAATCAAAAACGCTGACGACAGCTTATGCTGCAGAGGATGTGGGGAAAAGGGAACACGTCTGCATTGCTGGTGGGAATGCAAACTTGTACAACCCCATTGGAAATCAGTGTGAGGATTTCTCAGAAAATTAGGAAACACCCTTCCTCAAGAAACATCATTTTCGGGTATATACCCGAATGATGCTCAATCGTACCACAAGGACATGTGCTCAACTACATCCATAGCAGCATTATTCGTAATAGCCAGAACCTGGAAACAACCTAGCTGCTTCTCAACCAAAGAATGGATAAAGAAATGTAGTACATTCACACAATGGAGTACTACACAGTGATAAAAAAATAACAACATCTTGAAATTTGCAGGCAAATGGATGGATGTAGAAAAAAACATATTGAATAAAGTAACCCAGACCCAGAAAGACAAATGTAATATGTACTCACTCATAAGTGGTTTTTAGAATAAAACAAAAGAAAAACCAGCCCACAGTCCACAACTTCAGAGAACCTAAACAACAAAGAAGACTCTAAGAGAGAAATACATGGATCTACATAGGAAGGAGAAAAAGACAAGCTTTCCTGAGTAAATTGGGAGTATGGGGGTCACAGGGGAGGACAGAGGAGAAGAGGAGAGGAAGGGGGAAGCAGAGGAAACTGTATAGTACAATAAAAACAATTTTTTAAAAAGAATGTTGTTAGATGAGCATTGGCCACTCCGCTGCCGATGCTCAGGATGTTGTACATCAAATGACTGTCAAACATCAACATCTGGAAGCTGGGGCCTGAGAAAGACAGCGCGCTGAATGTGTGCGCACAGGACAAACTCTGGGATCCCAGGAAACCAGGTGGCAGTGTGGAGACAGCTTATGTGACTCTGAGAGATGATAATTCTTTCCACTGTCCTCCTTTATATGACAAATGTTTCAACTGAGTAACAAAGTGAGTAGCAGCAATGACTACAAGAGAAACAGACAACGTAAATGTGATCTTTCATTGGATTTTGTATATATGATCTGACAGCTGATAGAAATTCTTAAATAAACATCAGTATGCGAACGGAAGTCATTTATTCTTTTCGACTACGCTCAAGGCGTTTTATAAAACGAGAAAAAAATGTCTATTGTAATCAACAGCAAAACTGACGCAACCAAAAGCTATATTTTAATAAAAATGCAATTCCTTCCAAAGGTGAAGCCTAGAAAGCTACTAAACCATCACATTGATAGAACATTTTCTTTTCATAATCTACCTTTTAAAAAAAAAACCTTTAAAAATGGGCCAATGGGATGGTTTAGCATGTGAAGGCACTGGCTGCCAAGCCTGACAACTTGCCTTCAACGCCTGGATCCCGCGTGATGGAAGGGGGGAGCAAATTTCCATGTGTTGCTCTCTGACCTCTACATGATCTCTCTCTCTGTCTCTCTGTCTCTCTCTCTCTGTCTCTCTCTCTCTCTCATACACACACAAACACACACAGACTCTCCCTCTCTCTCTCCACACACACACACACACACACACACACTCCCTCTCTCTTTCACACACACATAAACATACATACTCTCTCTCTCTCTCTCTC
>NC_022010.1:38661320-38664153 GCF_000317375.1 Microtus ochrogaster
TTGTGTCTGGGTGACATGACTAAAATGAAATGTACCAGTGAGTCATGGCTTGTCTAAAGTGGGTCCAGGACTGCATCTAAATAATGACAATAAAGATAACTAACGGCAGCTGGAGGGGCCGATTGTCCTGGTATTGAAAGTTTTTTGTTGTTTGCTTGCTTGCTTGCTTGCTTGCTTGCTTGCTTGCTTGCTTCCTTCCTTCCTTCCTTCCTTTCTTCCTTTCTTCCTTCCTTCCTTTCTTTCTCTCTTCCTTCCCTCCATCCTTGCCTTCTTTCTCTTTTCTTTCTTTCTTTCTTTCTTTCTTTCTTTCTTTCTTTCTTTCTTTCTCTTCTTTCTTTCTCTTTCACTTTCTTTCTTCCCTCCTGTGAAAATGCCTGTGAGGATTTGTGCTTCAAGCACAGGGACGGTGTGACCAAAAGGAAAGAGTGCATCTCCGGCTCTGGTGCATGAGTCTTACTCAATAAAGAGGGCAGGAAAGGTAGATCAGGTTAGAACCATGCCTTACACTCTCCTTGGCAGAGACAAGTTTCTCAATGCCCACTTCACAGTTTAAAGCAGTGGTTCACAACCCGTGGGTTGTAACCCCTTTGGAGGTCACATATCAGATATCTTGCATATTAGATATGTACTTTCCAATTCATAACAGTACCAAAGTTATAGTCATGAAGTGGCAACAAAATGATTCTATGGTTGGGGTCACCATAACATGAGGAACTGTATTAAAGGACCCAGCATTAGTTTGGGTGAGAATCACTGCTCTAATGATAAAACAGATTTGGATGTCTGACCTAGGTCTAAGGGCTCTTTTGTTATTGTTTCTGCTTACCACCATAGCCTTACTGGAATCTGCTTCATCAATACTGTTGAGTTACCTACATGGGAAAAATGGTTTAATTAAGACAGGCAGTAACAGCTTCCAACATTTCGAGGCTTTCCATCTTTGACACTACAATCTTCAACTGGTAAATTCTTAGAGCTACACCCTCATGAACGACAGGGGCAGTGAGCTAAGGTTTCTATAGACCAGTCTTGAAAGAAGTACTCCATACTTATGCCAAAAGATGGGCCTAATCTCGGGCAGATGACCACACTTCCCTACAAAGTGACCTACAAATATGAAACAGGTAAATGACAGGAAGGAGACAGGGATTTGGTGACCATCTAGTCAATCTCAGAGAGCAGCAAAGGGGTAGATCAGCCCAGATTGCTACAGATTCACAATACAGAAAAGAACAAAATGACACCACAATGGATGGACTACCGTGCAAGGCAGAAGTGAGGAAGACTTGGAGGCTGACAGTGGGAGGAGGATCAGACACCGAAGAGCCTCTGCAGCAGGTGACAGAGTATGGGAAAGTTATGGTATCATTGAATGGCCTATGATCTTTTTGCAGCAATTACACAGGTAAAGAAGGAATATGAATGATGATAGTACATGGCCAAAACATAGACTCAAATGCCCATCCCTTGGATCATGAGCAGAGCCAACTGTCCTTCACTCCTCCCTTCTTCCATCCTAATAGGACTATGGCCACTCACATATTATGGACAGAGAGAACAGGACAGAGGCATGTTTTTAATGCACTTAAATATGGCTGCTCATAGCGAAAGTGTAATTGTGGCCTTTCCCATTCTTCTCTTTTACCTTCAAGTCAGAAAATCAATAAATTAAGGCAGAGACAGGTAGAAAGAAAACCACATTATCAAGGGACATGAAGGGGAAAGAGACCTTTAACTCCCTAAAAGGTTTGCAAGTGGCTGAGAGATGGTTTAGCAGTTAAAAGCATTGGTTGCTCTTCCAGAAGTCCCAGGTCTAATTCCCAACAATGACATGGCAGTTCACAATGGTCTTTAGCTACAGCTCCATGTGCTCCAACACTCCCTTCCGGCCTCCACCGGCATCAGGCACAAAGGTGGTACACAGGAAAACATACGGCCAAAACAGCTATACCTATTTTAAAATGTTTTAAGGGGCATTAAATTCTCTCTCTCTCTCTCTCTCTCTCTCTCTCTCTCTCTCTCTCTCTCTCTCTCTCTCTCTCTCTCTCTCTCTCTCTCTCTCTCTCTCTGTGTCCCCAATGTGTGCAGGTGCCTATGAGTACCAGAGAGGGCATCAGATCTCTTGGAGAATAGTTACAGGCATTTTAAATCATCCAACATGAGTGCTAGGAATATGAACTCAGGTCCTTTGGAAGCACAGTCTGCAAGTGCTCTTAACCACTGGGCCATCACTCAAGCCTCCAAAAGTACTTTGCTGTATTGCCTGCCAACTTCTTGCCCTGTTAACTTATGTCAAAGAGAGTGCCTGAGCATACGAGTCAAGGTTAGGATTGAAGATAGATCAGAAACAAAGCAGACAATAGTTTTCTTAATGAGTTCAAAGCCCAGGCAAGAAATAAGGCAACAGGATTCTATTGTCAGGAGATAGTAGGCTGTGCCAGAGGGCTTGACTACAGACAGGGCTGAGAATTAAGGAGGGCTTCATGACTCATGTCTAGTCCCGTAGCTTGTTAGCTGAACACAGAGCTTGGAGAATTATATGTCATATGTAGATCTTTCTTTCTCCAAAATAAAGCACATGTATGTAACATGTGCACATTTTACTTACATCAGAGTCTTTTCTATGACGTGGTTCTTCATAAATTTGTCCAAAATGCATACTAAATGTATACTAAGCTTTCTCTCCCTCACTGTTCAAAGTGTTGAGAGGAGAGTTGGGGAAAGGGAAGATTAAATAGCCAGAGAGGTGACTCAGTAGGTCAGAGGAGCTGGCTGCTTGGCCTTAAAATCTGATCTTGGTTCTCAAACCCACATGGGAGAGAGAGAGAGAGAG